>NC_056733.1:1602892936-1603010436 GCF_019279795.1 Protopterus annectens
TCCTTACTTGAGGCTCTGTCAAGATTTCTTATGCCGAAAAGGTTGAGAGGTATGGTCAAGAAAAGGTTGAGAGGTATGGTGCTGCTGCCAGGGATTGCTGTGACTCTTCACTCTGTCTCAATTACACACACACACACACACACACACACACACACACACACACACACACACACACACACACACACACACACACACACACACACACACCTCTGTTCTGCTTTCATGCACACATTCACTCACACACAGAGACATAAACATACACGCATGCACGCACGCACTTTATCTGGTTTCATTTATTTTACACTCGCTAAACAGCGCTGCTTAGTGAGTGTAAGATAATGGCTTGATCGATCTCTTACATGCATAAACTCTCCCACAGACGTAAAGACATACACACCTGTTTTTTTTATTTTAATTTTCTTTTCCTTATCATTTCACACTCAATAAACAGCAGAAGCACTGCTCATCAAATGTAAAATAATGGTAATCATTATGTTGTCTCAGTCCGAGCTTCATGGAAGCTTGCTATGCTGCCATGAAACAGTGGACTCATTTTTCAGTGGGCATTGCTTCCACATTAATACCCTTCTGCACAGCCTTCGTTTTCCAATCAGGATGCAATCTATTGATCTCCTTTAATGCAATGATGCTTTCTGTAATGTGTTCAACTGTCAATGGTTTCACAGTTAAATACACAAAAGATAGAGTAGTGAACTTTATTTAAAAATGTACAGTGCAAATAGCTGTGCTACAGGAAATACACTTGAAAAGAACTGAGCATGTGAATTTGATAAAGCACAGTTTTCAAGGATGGATATTGAGCGGAATGCCTGGGACGAAGGAAAAGAGGAGTGCTTGTATTAATTGAAGTGGAGCTATAATAGTGATGGAAGAGGATGAAAAAAAGATTATAATGATAAATGTACAGTACTAATGGACTACTGGCAAGGGAAGAGGATTACAATGGTATGTATTTATACTCCATCTAAAACTGCTGTAATGGAGCTTCAGAAGATTCTGGGAGAAATAATCAGCTTTCAGCAAGGAATACTACTTATAGGTGGGAACTAGAATTTAATTTCTAGCAGTGGAGATGTGTCTTGCGGACCTAGAAGGGAAAGTATAACAAAAGAGGATAAACCTTGGGAGAAATTTATGAAAACATTTCACAAGGAAGATGTGAATTCAGTAATAGTAGTTTGTACTGAATTGAAGTATTATTCCTCCTGATATAAAAACTGTGCTAGGCTAGACAGAATTTACATTTCACAGAAATGTGTGCATTTAATTGAAGGTCTTGATATGCACTTAATAACTATTTCAGACCATGCACCAACAATACCTAAAGTTAAACCACAGGGTAATGAAATAAAAAATGGGGCACTGGTGCTTTCCCATCTATCTATTGAAAAGAGAGAAATTTAAGGAATGGGTAGCAGAAATTATTCAGGAACTTCTGAAAATATAACTCGGGAGTAGGATAACATTAAAATGCAGATTAAAAATAGGGTGGAAATAAAAGAAAGACATGGGTAAGAAGTAACAAGAATTAATTATAAGGACTGACAAATGTTTAAGTATTGCACAGTAGGGGGAATCTCACAGAACAACAAGAGGAACAACTGCAGAATGCTAAACAGAAAAGGGATTAACTTGATAACATGCATGACTTCAGAAAGATTTCAGTTAAACTGTTTTTTGATAATAACTGTAGAGCACAACAACTTTTAGCAGAACGACTCAGACAACAGAAAGTAGAAAGGGCTGCCACCAAGCTTAGGGAGCATACAACAACGAAAGTAACAAGTGATCTGTTAGAGGTATTAGAAATATTTCAGAAATTCTGTGACAGTCTGTACAAAGCAGACACATCTGAAAATCAAGCAAAGGGACAAATGGAAATGTTTCTGGAAGAACTATATATGACTGTTAGAGGTAGATGAGGCTCTATTACTTACAGGATAGATGGAGATGACATAAAAAAATGTGGTGCATAACCATTGAACTGGAAAGTCCCCTGGAATAGATGGTATTATGGTGGAAGTTTGGAAGCTCAGAGGGAAAAACTGATAAAGATCTTGAAGATTTTGTTGAACACTGTTTTAAGAGCAGAAGTACCAACATCCTGGAAGAAAGTGGTGGTAGCTGTAATACTTAAAAAGATGGTAAAGATCTATCAGATCAGCTTCATACAGACCAATTTCAATAATAAGCCATGGCTGTAAATTGTTTATGTCTATTGTGGCTAAAAGAATAGCAGACGTGATGCTACAATAGATAGATGTGGATCAGTGTGGTTTTCTGGAGGGGAGGCAAACATTTGACAACATTAACAGAACATTGATGATCCAGAGGGAAGCAGAGGGTAAGAAAATACCACTATTGTTGGTGGGTCTTAATGCAAATAAATTATTTGAAAGAGTAAGCAGGGACTTCATGAGCAGGGCAATGGAAACATTTGTATTCCCTGATAACATTATAAAGTTGATTATGAGGGTATATGACACATTGGAGGTGAAATAAAAGTGGGAGGAGGTTTTGCATTCCCTGATAAAATTATAAAGTTGATTATGAGGGTGTATGATAGATCGGAGATGTAAATTAAAGTGGGAGGGGAGGAGGTCAGAACGTCTTCGCCAGCAGAATCACAAACAACAGGATCAACAGCATTATCCAGCACCACGCTCTCCCCATTATGGTGAGAGACCAAACAGGGGGTGGGGAAGAGAACAGAATCAGGAATGGTAAAGGATAAGAACATTGAGATTAGTGAACTTGGTAATTTTTCTAAACACACTTTTAAGGGATACCATATTTATAACTACAGTCATGTAGTTATCAACGAACTTTGGTTTTCTTTATTGATGAAAGGTTTCAAGTTTGTACCAAGTCGTAGTTATAACATTATTAACACTATTTTAGATGTTAAACTTTTCATGCGCAAACTTAACCTCCAGCATATTCTTGGATCCGATAGTATGGCCCCCTGTTTGATGCTAAAAAAATCTAGTACCTTCAACCCCCCGTTGCATCCTCAAATAAGTAATCTGGAGAATAGGATTATTCAAACCATACGTAGCCAAGTGGGCAGGTCTAATAAGGAATCTAACCTTACACAGGCAGAAAATGCCCTTCTTAATGATCTGTGTGTTGATAATTCTGTGCGGATCATGCAACCGGATAAGGGGGGAGGTACAGTGGTCATGGATAAAATCATGTATGAGGCAAAAATGAACACACTATTGAATGACACTACTAAGTACACCATTGTCTCCCTGAACGAAGTACACATGTCATATAAAATGATTGACATGGCTATCAAGGACCTACTTGATCAAGAGGTCATTGAGCAGGATCTTTTCAATTTTCTTAGTAATTTACATCCAAAAGTTCCTACCATTTTTGGAGTGCCAAAAACTCACAAAAATGCTTTGGACCCCCCACTCAGACCCATCGTAGCTGCGCAAGGGTCTAAGACCCATAATCTTTCAAAATTTCTTGACTGGAAACTAAAGCAGTTATGGGGCAAGAAACAACATCTTTTGAAAGATTCATGGGAATTCCTACGAGGGGTCACTGATGACTTGTTTAGACCAGATCTACTGTTTGTCACCATAGATGTGGTGGACCTTTTCTCCGTCATCCCTTCCAGTATAGGCTTGGCATGGATTGAAGAGGTCCTTTGGACATGTGTAGGTGTTACCAACAATGATGTAGTGATGGTAATGCATCTCTTGGAGATGGTACTGAAGTATAACTACGTATATTTCGATGGCGAATACTTCCAACAAACCTCGGGTGTTTCTATGGGAGCAAATTGTGCTCCGACCTATGCAGATATGGTCCTTTCTGTATGGGAAAGTAAATTTGTTTTAGATTGTGAATATTCAAAGTATTGGATTCACTACACCCGATTTCTTGATGATATTTGCATTTTTTGGACTGGACCAAGGGAAATTGTAGAAGAATTTGTTCACTATCTTCATTCTACTACTGACTTCTTAAAATTCACGTATCAAATTTCACAACAAGAAGTAAATTATTTGGATGTAACTGTATACAAACATGTCAACAATTTTGGATCTAAGGTATACAGAAAACCATCTTTTGCAAATAGTTATCTTCACTATTCTAGTTCCCACCCAAAGTTTCAAAAAAAGTCTATAGTCAAGGGACAGTTTGTTAGGGTATCACGTATGACCTCGGAAGAAAAAATTTTTAACATTGAATGTGAAAAACTGAGTTCGATGTTTTTAGAAAGAGGATACCCTTTATCGCTAATAAAATCAGTTAGAGAAGAGGTCAGCCTGGCTAGAAAATCTAGATTTTTTCCTATCCTAGGAAAGGGGACGGTTGATACATCTGTACAAAATATGTCACCTACTACTTACCCTTCAAAATCCCCTTTGACTTTTGTTACTGCCTTTAGTCAAGATGCTGGGCATATTAGGTACATCATTGAGAAAGAAATGGAGAGTTTTCAGGATCTTACTGACTTGAAAAACCTTAGGGATATGACCTGTAATACAGTTTACAAAAGAGGACGCAATATAAAAAATCTTTTGGAACAAAATTCATATTCAAGTAACCATAATCCTATGAGAAAGGGTACTTTTCGTTGTGGGCATTGCAAACAGTGCAAGTATGTCATCAATCAGGAACATCTTTATTTGGAAAGTAGGGATAGAAAGATCTATTCACAAAAGTATCACAATTGTAACTCGGCAGGACTCGTCTATTTGGCTGTCTGCAGGTCTTGTCCGGCATTTTATGTCGGCAAGACCGAAAGACAGCTCAAGAGACGTATATATGAACATCAATATGATATCCAGAGGCAGATAAATACTAATGCACTTTATAAGCATACTTTAGTGTGTCAGTCTGCCTTTTTCATGTTTTATGTTTTGGAATCCGTGGAAAAAGGCTCTAGGGGGGGAAACTGGCAGGCTAAATTGGCACATAGAGAGACACGCTGGCAAATTTTACTTGTTTCAAACAAAGCACCTGGTCTAAATGACCTTATTTCAATTATGCCTTATCTGAAGCTTAGAGCAGAAATACTGTGATTGTTCACAAGGTAGTCCCAAATGTATTTTAAGTTATTTAATAAATCAACACAATCAAGTATGGTATTTGTTTATATATCACACCATAATACAAAATAAAATAAACAAACTATGGTCTAACATGATTTATTTAACATTATGGTGATCAAATAATTAACCAATAAATGCTTATATATTTTATTTAGTAGAAAAGTTTTTAAAATTGTATAAAATTTTACAATGTAACATTTAGTGTATATATTTAAGCATTTGGTATTGTTTTAAGAATATCCTTTGTGTTGTGAAACACGCTTTTTATGACTGTATTGATATTATTCACGAAATATATTTTTAAGATTTAACAAGGAATCAATCAACACACTAATTGATTACATCAATTTACTTAAGGCTATATAAGAACCTAGGAAATGCATTGCTTTTGTGATTGTATTCTGAAGAAGTTGCATGGGCAACGAAAACGTGATTTTACTTGTGAGACGTTAAATAAACAGTTCTTTTGTGCTTTCTACTGGTTTTGGATCATCGTTGTGCCTTATAGTATTTTGGCGTACCTCTTGTGGTTTCTTCCCACTTGTTCTATTTCGTTACAGTGGTTTGTTTGTTTGCTGTTCCTTTTGGGTAGTAAATTCAAAGTCCCTCACACTGTTTTCACTTTTAGTGGAGGGTTGGAGGTCTGAGCATTGATATAGCTACTGTACATAACCACCTAGTCAGTTGATCAGAGGTTTGGTTGTTGGTGGATTCCATGGGTCAGCAGCTGTGGTTCCTTGGATTAACATTGGTGTGGGCCCATCCTGGTGTATAATCCCTGATAAGAAACAGTTATGTAACTCCCAAGGAGCAAGACTCTCGGTCTGCAGTCCAGCCTTGCCAGGAGGGTTTTAGAAGTGTGAAGGTCCAGGTGTTTGATGTTTTCAGGGAAGGCAACAGTAGCCAGCAGATGGGACTGGACTGGTGAGTGAGAAGATGGTGGTGCTGGCCTGTGAGCACTTCAGAGCATCTCCTGTTGCTTGGCCTGGAGTCTTACTGTTTCACATGTTTACTGCCTGGCCAGTTTTCAAGTTCTGAGGAGAGACAGGGCTGTCCCAAAGGGAGAATGGTGTTTACCTGCAGCTGTGAACAGGCTGTCAGTGCTGGTGAAGAAGATTAATGTGTTGGGTAGTGGAAATTATGTAGTGGAAGCAATGGACAGGCCCAGAGTGGTGCTTCCAGACAGGAAGAGAAAGATGATGGGGGTTTGATGTCTTAAAATGCTACTGGTATGGGAAACTTCAGTTCCTCTCTTGATGTTTGGGTTTATGTTTAAGTGTGGCTGTTCAAATATGTACTTATTGGCCAAGACCCATGAGCAGGAGTTTCTGTCTGGATGATGGGGTGGCTTGGGTTGAGCAGATCTAGTGTGTGTGTGTGTGTGTGTGTGTGTGTGTGTGTGTGTGTGTGTGTGTGTTTTCAGCCCTTGAGATGTGGTTATGGAAGCCCCCAGAGAAAACACTGACTGTCTGTGGCCATGAAAGGAATGTTGTGACTGGTCCTAAACAGCAGAGTGTTGGAGATGGTGGAAGCCTAGCTCCTGGAAGATTCCATGAATTTCAGTGACACTCACCTACCAGTGATGCTGTCGAGTCCTCCCCAGAGATCCCCACTGAGGAGATGCCTCACAAATGTATGTGCAAAAGGAAGCACTTAGACTCCCCATCAGAGTATCTCACTGAAGACACCGATTTGGAGGAAGGGGAAGGTCCCCCCCCGAAGGATGTCTCCAAAGGAGACATCATGGAACTCCTCTACCAGCGAGGGGGGGGGGTGGTTGTCTGCCCAGAAACCTACCTTGGATGAATCAGTGTTCCTAGAGGCATTTGGCACAGGACCCTCTACTTCCTGGGTGTCCCCTCCTGCAGATCCTTTAGTGGACCTTATAACATCTCGGGCGAGGATGGAACTGGACACGGTGGAGCCCATCCCCAAATGCTCAGATAAAGTTTTGAGCCCCCCTTCAGATAGGTCACACTAGAATAAGGGGTCCCCGGTTGATACTATGATGATGGCAGCTGCCACTAGGAAAGAACTCGCTCAGGAGGCCTGTACGGTTCATCCTCCAGACCAAGAGTCAAGGGCGATGGACTATTTCAGAAAGAGGGTGTATGCTGCAGTGACTTTTTCTGTATGAGCACTGAATTACATGGCACATGTGATTCTGCTGCAGTGAGACCTAGTGAAGGAGATCACTGAGCCGACCCCTGATTCCATGTCAGTGGAGGACAAGAAGATGTTTTCTGCTTGTATTGGCCACTCTAAAGTGAATCATGAACACTGCTATGCGTCTCCTCTCCCATGCTGCTGAGGGAGCCACTAGAGCACCTGGTACGGGCATTGCCATCAGGCAACATGCCTGGCTTCAGCTCTGTTAGTTTTCGGAACCTTTTAAGAAGTCATTCACCAGTGCCTCTTATGATGGTCCCTCCCTGTTTGGAAAGTCGGTACGTGAGACTTTAGTTCAAAGTGAGAAGGACAGGAAGACTCTGTCTGCCATCGGGATCCACTTCTCCATCCCTCAATGATCCTTTTCTAGGAATCAGCAAGGGACCAAGAAGATGTAGTTCTGGAAATCTCAGGACTTTCCCCTCGAGACACTCAGGACTCACCTTCCCCCATGGGCAGAGGGGGATATGATAGATGTCACCCTAGAGGCAGAGGGCTCCGGGAAATTATGGCTCTCAAGAACCTTTTTCAGACATGTGCCACAGCCCTGAAGGGTTGCCCAACTGCTCATCTCTGGAGGCAGTCGGGGACCGTCTATCGCTACACCTAACGGAGTGGGCATCCATCATAAAAGGTCATTGGGTGTTGCAAATTATGTCCAGAGGCTGTTCAATCCCATTCCTTGAGCCACTTTCGCCGCCAAAACACCTCCTGGATGTTCCATTCACACACAGGGAGAATGCAGCATTAGAAATTGCAAAGCTGCTAGAAAAACAGGTCATCCAACAAGTCCCTCAAGACCAGTCTGGATTAGGCATTTATTCCAGGTTCTTTTTAATGCCAAAGAAGACGGGGGACCTAAGACCAATTCTGGATCTATTCACCTTGAACCTGCCAGTGGCCAAGATGAAATTCTGGATGGTCACCCTTCAGTCTATCCTGCCCTTCCTGCAGGAGAATGATTGGATGTGCTCAGTTGACCTCCAGGATGCGTAATATCATATCAAGATGGACAAACGCTCTCGGAGGTTTCTCTGCTTCCAGCTAGGAACCAGTCATTATCAGTTCAGACCACTCCCCTTTGGTCTCACCACAGCCCCCATGGTGTTTAACAAAGTGATGTCAGTAGTAGCAGCTCACCTGAGACTCTGGGGCATTCAGGTATGTCCCTACTTGGATGATTGGCTCCTTGATGCCCCTTCCAGGCATCAACTTTGTCAAGCGAGCGATTCCTTTCTTCTTCTAGCCCAGAGTTATCCATTACCATCAATCTCAACAAATCTTCTCTGACCCCTGTCCAAACATTAGACTTCAATGGAGCATGATTAGACACAATTCAAACCAGAGTGTTTTTCACTCTGGACAGAATACGCAGTTTGAAGCTACATGTGCTTTGCATTCTTCAAACTCAGTCCCCGACAGCGGAAGTAGTATTAAGGCCATTGAGTTCCATGGCGGCATGATCAAACTCTTGCCCTTGGAATGTTTTCACATGTGGATCCTTCAGTGGACATGTGCAGTACAATGGTCCCTGTTAGATCTTCCATTGACTCACCCTGTCCGAATCTCTCGAGTGTGCAGGGAATCTCTTCAGTGGTGGATTCTTTCCTCAGACCTGGTTTTGGGACGGCCCTTTCTCCCACCTTTTCCCATGGCCATGGTGACTACAGATGCCTCCCAGCTTGGGGGGGGGGGGCACTGCTCGTGAAGGACAGTTCAAGGCACATGGTCCCCCTAGAAGACCAATCTGCATATCAATGTCCTGGAGATGAGGGTGGTGCTCTTTGTGTTGCAGGCTGTCCATGCCCATCTTCCTTCAGGAACGATTGCTATCTAGACAGACAATATGTCAGTGGTGTGGTACATCAACAAACAGGGAGGAATCAGATCTTGTCACCTATACAGCAAAGCCATGAGAGTATGGGAATGGGCGATCTTCACCGGCCATTTTCTGGTGGCAATGCACATTCCGGGAGGTCCAACATTCTAGTGGACAGGCTCAGCAGATCTGTTCTTATGCCTCATGAGTGGTCTCTACGATCTATTTGCCTCTCCTTCCAACATGAAATGTAGCGAATTCTTCTCTCTGAACCCCCCCCCTCAGGGGAAAGCCCCCAGAGACGCTCTGATTCATGCTTGGCCCCCAGGTCTTCTGTATGCTTATCCTCCTCTTCCATTAATATCAAAATTTCTTCAGAAAGCTCACAGGCTGGGGAGCTTAGTTTTCCTCATTGCCCGATTCTGGTCTCACCAAGTCTGGTTTCCCTCTCTGAGGTGTCATCTGGTGGCTCCAGCATGGATGTTGGTTCCAGTTCCGGATCTCATTCCTCATCCCTCAGGGATTCCCCATCCAGACCTGGACAGTCTAAAGCTCACTGCTTGGCTGCTCCAGTCCCCATGATAGTCAGGACTCCCAGATTATCCTCTCCTGTCAAAAGAATTCTAGTGGCAGCTCATAAGTCTTCCACCAGAAAATTGTACTCCAGTAAATGGAAACCTTCCTCTATATGTGCCTGTCAGCATGCATTAGATCCTTTCACAGTTCCAGTTTCTGTTGTATTGGATTTTTTAAATGGAATTTTTCATTAAGGTGCCAGTTTTTCTACAGTCAAAGTTCAACTTGCGGCAAATTTTAATTATCATGTGGGGGATAATATATCTTCCTTAGCATCTTCAAAGCTTTGTAAGGCCTTTCTCAAAGGTACCTTTCTTCTTCGACTCCCCCGGTAAAGTACCCTACACATCTGTGGGATCTTACCCTTGTACTTAAAGCCTTACTTTCGACTCCTTTTGAACCTGCAGCTTCAGTAGATATTCAGTGTCTATCCTGGAAGACTGCCTTTCTGGTTGCCATTACTTCCGCCAGGAGAGTTTCGAAACTTCAAGGTCTATTGATCCAAGCCCCTTATATGATTTTTCACAAGGACAGGGTGTCTTTGCATACTAATCCATCTTTTCTAAGTACGGTAGCTTCACATTTATTTTATTTTACATTTGTTGACCGGGCTAGTCTAGCTGGATATATGTCCATTTTCAGTAGAGGCCCGGGGAGAAAAGCTCCACAAACAGACAGTAGATACATCACTTGTTATACATAAGGAAATATTTACAATTGTGCAGTTGTATATAATGAAATTCTTAAGCAAAATAAAGAAGTACAAATTGGTGTTTTTTTTTTTTTTTCCCACTCTCAGTAAAATTGATCATTAGAGAATAGAATAACAAAAGAACTGTAGAAAGCAAGTGAAGATTAGAAGGTCAAGGAAATGGTAGTGGAGAGAAAACAAAGTTTAGTCAGGGTTAGTACAAGGGCAGAGCCATAGGGAATTAAGCAAAGTTTTAAGATGCTTCTTGAAAGTATTTAAAGAGGTAATTGTGGTAATTTCACTTGGAAGCTTGTTCCAGGCAGGTGCAATACAGTTGGCAAACAAACTGTTCCCAGCTTTGTTGTTGGATTTATAGGAGTCTGCTAGAAGCTTGGTGGCAGAGCGTAAGGAAGAGATGTTTTTATAAGGAGTAATAAGAGAGCTAAGTATAGTAGTATTAGCAGGCTGATAGAAGATTTTGTGGGTGATGGTTAGTTGCTGTAGTAGAATTTGATTATGAAGTTCTAGCCAGCCTAGTTGTTTAAGATTTGAGCAATGATGGGTACAAAAAGGGGCTCCTGTCGCAAATCTGGCTATATTGTTATATGCTGTTGCGAGTTTATTGAAATTAGATTTAGATAAGTTTGTAAAAATTGGTGAGGCGTAAAGAAGGGTAGAGAGCAGGTGTGTTTGTGCTAAAGTACTTCTGGCTAAGGTTGTAAGGTAGGGTTTAAGCCTATAGAGAGATCCAAGTTTCCTATTGACTGACTTGATGGTTAAGTTAATATGGGAATCAAAGTTGAGATTGTGATCTATTGTGACACCAATAAGTTTGGTGGTGGGGTCAGGGGATATTATAGTGCTATTGTTAGAGGTAATATTGAAGGTAAAAGAAGAAGACTTTTGTGTAGGTGTGAAGAGTAATAATTTAGTCTTTTTGGGATTCAGTAATAGGCAATATTGGTGGAACCAGTTTTCGGCTGCTGAGAAGACTTTTTGTGTAGTAGCCTGAAGCTCGGTTGGGGAGGGAGTTGAACATATCAGTGTAGAATCGTCTGCATATTGTATACAGATGGATTGTGGAATGGACTTATTTACGTTGTTAATAAAAATAGAAAAGAGGAGAGGTCCCAGTATTGAGCCTTGTGATACTTCTATTGTGATAGGAAGAAGAGATGATAAGTGATTTTCCCATAGTACTGCTTGTTGTCAATTGTCTAAGTAGGAATTAAACCACTGGATAGCTTGAGAGTCTAAATTGAAGGATTTAAGGATATTTAGTAAGAGAGGATGGTTGACCATATCAAAGGCCTTAGAGAGGTCTAAGAAAAGAGCTGAGGAAAGTATGTTATTATTCCGATTTTTATTAATATTGTCAGAGAATGACAAGAGAGCAGTGGTGGTACTGTGATGAGGTCTAAAACCGTGTACAGCATTTGATCCAAGCTCAATGCTCCTCCCCTTACCCATAATTCCCTGTATCCTTCCTCCCTACAGATTGAGTTTCCTGCCTAATCCAGTCCCATCACCCGATGCAACAGAGACTTGTCCATACAAAAAGCCAACACAAGGATAAGAGGCACCTTACGGTGACCACCTCCATAATTCATAGGAAACTTGGATCTCTCTATAGGCTTAAACCCTACCTTACAACCTTAGCCAGAAGTTCTTTAGCACAAACACACCTGCTCTCTACCCATGCCAACATTAATCAGGTAATCAACCTCCCGGTCTTCTTTCCAAATTTTCAAAACAAGGGAGAATACAAATTGCATTTGCTAGACATGCACAATTACATTTCTACTTTCACAGGACAAAAACCTTTAGTAAATCTGACCAACTCTTTATTTCTTACTCCAAACCCTTTTCAGGGAAACCAATCTCTAAAGTTACCATTGCCCATTGGATTTCTCAATGTATCATTCGGGCATATTCAGCCAGGGGTATTTCCCCACCAAGTCAAGTGAAATCACATTCCACAAGGTCTATAGCCAGGTCAGCAACTTTCTGGTCCAGAGTTTCATTAGATGATATTTGTTCTGTGGCCACTTGGTCCTCATCCCATACCTTCATCTCACATTATAAATTGGACATTGTATCCAGGAACAGGGCATCCTTTGTCTTCGCCGTACTCCAGAATATACTTCCCTGAGGGCCTCCCAGGTATCTGTTATCTGGGGACTCTGTCCCACAGGTTGAAGACCAAATGAAGACAACTACTTCAGATAAAGAAGTTATGTACTCACCATAACATTCCATCTAAGTAGTTGTTGCTCATTTGTCTTCAACCATCCTTCCCCCGGCCTTGTGTGAACAGTGGTTATTTCCTCCATATTATGGAGGTGGTCACCGTAAGGTGCCTCTTATCCTTGTGCTGGCTTCTTGTATGGACAAGTCTCTGTTGCGTCGGGTGATGGGACTGGATTAGGCAGGAAACTCAATCTGAAGGGAGAAAGGATACAGGGAATTATGGGTAAGGGGAGGAGCATTGAGCTTGGATCAAATGCTGTATATGCGGCCGAGTCAGATCTGATATGGATCCGGGAACCCACAGGTTGAAGACAAATGAAGAACAACTACTCAAATGGAACGTTATGGTGAGTACATAACTTCTTTATCTCTATTACAATATTCATTACTTCTAGTAAAGTTGCTTTACACTTTGATTTCCATTTCCTAGTAACTGATTTTTTGGCAGCCCCCACAATCAGACTCGGCAAGGCTTTACTATGTCCAGGCAGTTCCAATTCTGTATCATAGCTCAAAATATCAGCTCCCTGGTCAGTCCAATCCCCTCATCCAGCATATACAACAGTGCGGTCCGCAGAGAGTCCTTAAAGTCTACCAACTCAACACAATCCCAAAACCATGTTCCCAAATACCTCTTTCTTTGCCATCACCCCCATTTGGTATGTACATCTCAAGACACCTGCAACAACTGGAAAGGCCACAGAAATACCTCACTAAAAGAATCACAGGCCTAAAGCAGATGCCCTATGCTGATCGCCTTAAAAAACTCCAGCTATACTCTGTCGCATATCGTGTACTCAGAGGCAATCTCTGCTTAACATACAAGGCCATGCCAAACCCAGAGCTGTTGGACATGCTACACTTAAAGAAATCCCAATCCCTCAGAGCCACATGCTCCAGGGATCTAAACCTTGTCATCACAATAAACAAAACATGCTGGAGGGATAGGTTCCTGACCCAGAGACTCCCCAGACTCTGGACTAGACTGCCCATACATGTCAAGCAGAGTGCCTCTTTGGCCCTCTTCAAAAGGAACCTTGACGATTGGATGGGAGAAAGGAAATTCACCCTGGGGATCTAGTCAGTTGCCCTGCTAGACAGGGGTCCAGGAAGTAAATAGTGTGGGAAGAAATAGCCAGGGAATTGTTATGGCTAGGCTTATATAGGCCCTAGCGCTGATAGCCTAGTACCAGCCTATGAACCTATGAATCCCACCTCCAGTATTTGCTATCTATCTGTGGAAAAATTCTTCAGAGCCTACTTGGGGTATAAAAATGCCCATGTAAACACCTCCAGGCAACGATCCTAAATCTTATAGACTTTGGTGCATATTTGGCAGATATACATATATACCCCATTGTCTCTTTTTGAATTGCTTATCCAGTGTCTCTTCTCAATCCTTTCTAAGCTCCTCTGATTGACTCTTGTAGTTATCATGCAATATCTTATATACTCTACTAATTATTCCTTTTTTTAATGGCAGGTTCTGTTCTAGATTCTGTTAAAAACTCTATCAGTGCTGGTCTCTCATACATATAGGTCCCCCCATTTCTTTCTCTTTGCCTTTTCTCTGATATCAATCCTTGATAAGGAAGACAATCTCTAACCTGCAGTGGAAATAAATTCTTGACATCTTCCAATTCTAGTACCTTTACCTGTCTAGTTATTTGCTCCCAATACCTGTTTTCTCCACTAAATTCCAGCCCCACGTACGCCTATTATCTGTATCCCTAACTTCAGATATCCCTATCAGCAGAATCTCTTTTCTCCATTCCTGTGCTGGATCAGTTCTTAAAATATTCCTTGCTACTTTAATGAATATAATATTCGGCATGATTTCTGTCGTTCTCCTTAAGAATCTGTATCCAAAATCCCAGTCTCTACTTACTTCTGCAGCTTCCCCCATATCATTATTGTCCCTTTTCATTTGAGTTATAGTTTTCTGCTTGTGCTATGTATAACAGCCTTAACTGTATTATTATTCTTATCCTACAATATCCTACACATTGGGACTGCCATTTCTCAGTATTTTGGGGTTACAACAGTGGAATGGAGTTATGGGAAATAAGCTTGAAGAAATTTCTGAGTAGCGAGCAGGAAACGGGTTGACAGGTAAGGATGAAGTAATGGTTCTGGTTGTGCTTATTTATTACTACTACTGCTGGTGATATCAGGAATGACAGGAGGAGGAGGTTGACAAGGGTCATGCAGGAGGGAAACACAGTGGTTCATCTTCTGAACTCTTGCAGTATGGGAACTGAGGTAATGGACAGTGATACTAATGTAAACAATACGTAGGTTTGGATGGGGAGAGAGTAGAGCAAGATATGAGAAGGTATTTACAACAGAAGTGGGTGTAGACATTATAAAGACAACAGTTTGTGATTGGATAGAAAGTGAGGTATGGGATAGGAGGATTAGTAGAGGAGGTGGAGTACGTGAAGTAAAAGTGTAGATGTATTGGGGTGGGTGGTAATTGGGGGTAAGGCCAGGGAGTGAGGTGAACCCTGAGGGTAGCAAGAGCTGAATGGAGCAGATCGGCCCACTCTGTAGTAAGTATCAGGAGAACTATCTGAAAGTCTGCAGCAAAACAGGAGGTAAGACAAATCCTGATAATTTTAAAGACAGTAACACATCCTGGTTGATTGATGTTACCTTCACTTAAGTTAACTGCAATAGGCAGTATTGCAGTGACTCTGACTTGAAATGAAGGTACAGCAATTTGAGAAACATCTGAAATGAGGGGAGGTCCAATCATGTACTCCATTGAAATGTATTTATTACCCCCCCACAGATGGTTTACCACCGAAAACAATCAGAGATGGGCAATGTTTATGGATACAAATGCAGTCTTTAAACTCTACATACTTGACAAGAGTCGTAGCATTTAATTTTATGGTTATGTGCTTTTACTGCCTTTTCGAGGATTTCTTACCATGCTCAAGTAAAATATGCCAAATTGTTAATTTAGGTTTGCTTTCAGCCTTATAGGGCCTGTGGGTGGGAGTGTCCCTCCAGCAGATTCAACACGCAGTGTCAGGCTTATCATGTACGACTTATGTAATGAAGTGAAATAGGTAGACTTCTACAACTATGTTCACATTTCCACTGTGTTGCAAGCCTTTCATACTAAAATTATTGTCTGGAAGTGTTGAACAGCTTGATGTTCCATTGTACCATGGGTACACACGTACGCTGAGTGTAGTGACGTCACACAAGTCCCACTATATCATGCCACTATTACCACTTGCTATCTTCCACGAACCCATATGAATGACTGTCAGGGTTTAATGACAGTACATTTTCAATCACAATGTCAGGGGGGCAGTGCTGCTGTGCCACATTGAGTTTCACATTGCACTTATACAGTGTGCTTCATGTGTTGTTTAGTATGTCTACAACAGTACCAAGACAGTTTCCTAGATCAGCTGCACACCACTCCATCATCTCCAACTTGACCAAGCTGTAACATACTTCAATGGCACATTTCCAGCTATTCTAAATAGCTTAGCACCAACTTGTACATGTGTTAAAAATAAGAGATTGCCCTGGATATCAAAAGAAACCATTAAACTTCAAAAACTAAGGGACAAAACCTGGCATCAGGACCAAAAAACAAAAGACAATAAAACTCTGCTAGCATACCAGTAGCTCTGCAATCAAACAAAAAAAAAATAACTCACTAGACAAAAAAACATATTATACAACTATGCAAAACAAGTATGAAAACAATCCCAAAAAGTTCTGGCAAGCAGTTAACCCACTCCTCCACCCAAGTAAAGCTACAACCCCAGAATCAACAACCAATAACCAAAGCATGAGTATTGCCTTAAAAATCAACACCTACTTTATAAACACCATCCTCTCCTTAGATACAGGGAACAATTCCACCCCTCTGTCTCTTCCACCTAATGTGGACAATAGCAACTTTTTTTTACCTCAAACCTATCCCAACTAACACCATAAGAACAATGCTGAAAAAACTGAAACCTTCTTCCTTAGCAGCTGACCAACTCCCCAATGAGTACCTGAAACTGTCAGCTGATGCCATAGCTCTGCCTATCTCCATTCTGGTAAATAAGTCTATAGCAGAACAATATCTCCCTATATATGGAAAATGTCCTATATCACCCCTCTGCATAAATGATGAACACCAACAGAATTAAACAATTACAGACCCATAGTCATCCTTTCCCCGTGTCAAAATTCTGGAAAAATGTATCCACTCTCAATTACTACAGTAACTGTTATCTCACAACCTTATGTCTCCCTCCCAACATGGTTTCAGACCAAAACATAGCACCACCACAGCTCTAATTAATTTCATTAACACTGTCAACCAACTGAGAAATTCAAACCTGCAAGTAGCATCAATCTTCTTAGACATGTCAAAAGCATTCAACACTGTCTCCCATCAGAAACTCCTTAATACTCTTGCCTCACTAAACCTATCAAAGACTTCCCTCTCCTGGTTCCTAAGCTATCTTTCTGACAGACAAGCAGTCCGATGGAAATCCAAACTATCACCACTTCTGCTTGTCTTGGTTGGAGTCCCCCAAGGTCCATACTGGGACCCTTCCTTTTCACCACCTTCTCTAATGATCTGGCGTCATCCACAACACATGCTAAAGTAGTTCAGTATGCAGATGATTCAACTTTAATCTGCTCAGCAGATACCTTAAAAGACCTCCAAATAGTACCCCAACAAGCTTTTAATGATATAGAAACATATCTAAGTAAATCACAACTAATCCTCAACCACAAAAAGACACAGTTAATGCTATTTACCAGTAGCAAACAATCACCGACCACCCCTCCTTTCACTATTCTCTCAGCAAACAATACAGTCATCCAACCAGTTGACCATACAAAACTCCTTGGAGTGACAATTGACAATAAACTCAGATTTGATCGACAAGTTCACATCAAACTTGACTCACTGCACAGAAGCAAGCCATTCCTCACTGACAATACCAGATTAGCCATATCCAGAACCTTCCTCCTCTCTACACTCCTATATGCTTTCCCCCTCTTTACCAACTTAAAAAATCAGACTTAACCAAATTGGAGACTTGCTACAACTAAATAGCCTGTTCGCCAATCTTCCCCACTAAACCCACCATTGTATTGCTCTACATAAATTAAATTGGCTCAAGCTATCTAACCTTCTTCGTCTCTACCAACTTAAATTTGCACACAATATCATCTCCCATCCGGACAGTTGCCCATCCCTCAAGGAACTTCTTGTTCCCTACTCATGCCCACGAAGTCTAAGATCTGCAGACAGAAGCTTTCTCACAGTAAACAAAGCTAACAACACTAACGGTGAAACCTGTATTCTCAAATCAGGTAGTCAAATTATGGAACTCTCTACCCCACACCCTGCAAAACACACCTGAATCTACCAGTTTTAAACAAGTACTATTTGAACATCTATCCAAGAACTGGCATTGCTCCTGTGCCAGACCTGACTGACAACATATGTATAACTCTCTCAACACACTGTCCACTCCTTATCTCATTTTCTCCCTCTCCTCAGTGTTTATTACTACTAAAAAAATAAATAAATAAATATATATATATATATATATATATATATATATATATATATATATATATATATATAAAGGAAATTTCATTTGGTCATAACTATTATTTAATATGTACACACTACTAAGTTTATTTTTTCTCACAGTGATCTTCACTGAAATGCTTGTGTTTTTCTTTTTGAACCTGTATCTACTAGAAAATTGTATTGAATACTACTTTGTATAGATTAACTAGAAGATATGTATTCTGCATCTTACTGTATGTATACTATTGTACTATCTAATTATTGTATATTGCTTGTATTTCTGTGGAGGTTTTCTCTGTGGGCCTCCACTAAAAATGGCTTCTGGCCCATTCGGACTTTCCACTTTCCCGGTAAACAAATGTAAATAAATAAAGAAAAAAATCTTGGACACGTGACTTTGCACTAATGTGATTTGTAATTTCTGTGCAAATGGGCATACTCAGTTCTTTGCCATCAGTATGACCTAACTGCTGTACCATTCAGTTATTGCAGGAGGAGATTGCGACGTGTTTGCCATGCATACCTCTCAACTGTCCATGATTTCCAGGAATGTCCCTGATTTTCACTCAAATTTCAGCACCGTTATTCTGCATCCTTCCTAAAAGTTGTGACTTATGGAGAACAGGTGGTGAATTACCCCTTAACAACTATTGCCATGCATACCTCTCAACTCGCCATGATTTCTAGGAATGTCCCTGATTTTCACTCAAATTTCAGCACTGTTCTTCTGCATCCTTCCTAAAAGGTGTGACTTATGGAGAACAGGTGGTGAATTACCCCTTAACAACTACTGACAATTGTTAAAGTTCCACGTTTGTTTTACTTCAGAAAATGTATATTACTTTACATTGCCTTACTTTGACAAAGCTTCAGGTTGGTAGTACTTATATATTAACAGTGTCCCTGATTATTTCTAAGTGTGTCCGTGAATCTGTTGATATTTCTCCCTGATTACTTGACAGCTAGATTGCCATTGCGTTTTTTTTGTGACGTCATTCTGAGGACTAAACAAGCTATGCACATCTCCTCTTTTATGTACCATCCTTGCTAACTGTCCTATCAACTCAGCATGTCCCTGATGTTTATATCACATCACCTGCATTGCAATGCAAGCTTCTGTAACTGTCACCTCATATACTATTGTGCCTGTTTCCATTGCACTACATTTGCTCAGGAAGTGGGAACAGCAGTAAGTGTTGTGACATTTTGCATACTTTTAAACTACTCAGTTGTCCTGGAGAAGTATGCACACTTAAATAAGTCCACTTAGGAAACTCTCCACATTTAGCCCGCCCTCTTCATTATTATTCGTTCGTATATTTCCTTTGTGTGCACATTGACATCGACACACCTTCCCTACGTGGTGTGTCTTTCATTGTAGCTGTCCTTGCCATTCCCCTCCCCCTTTCATTACTGTGTATACATGTATGATGTTTCAGTGTACATTCCATGCAGTACACTTTTCCATCCTGTTTATGTTTCAACTGCAGTTCCTTCTTCCAAGGTGATCAGTGCAGTTGTATGCGCAAACTCAAGTAGCAAGTATGCCCATTGGCCAAGCTGTGTGTTTACTATGTGAGTGCTTGTGATACTGTTCACTGTTTCATGGCTGCCAGCACTGTTGATGGCCATGGAAATGTGCTTTTGTTCCTGTGCACATGACGAGTAACATGCATCTGCAAGCAGCACTGCTGCGTACTTTCCTGACATGTAAACTCTGTGTAGGTTTTGCACAGACGAGACATGCAGTTTATTGAATCCCGTGTCAAGTCCTCACAAAACCGTTCTGACATTTTAATTTTGTGTGAACAATATTTTGAGTATACATTTCCATCACATTATGTTACATTAATTACCATGTCCACTTCACAACTACTGCTAGCTGAAGTAAGACTTTTGTTCTGTGTAAATGTAATGCCACATGTTTTACAATTAAACCTGATTTGGATATGTACTTTCTGCTGGATATTGCTTCCTGTCTACATTTCAACTAAATACTGTGGCTGTTTATGGTTCATTTCTTAGTACACTAACTCAGTTGCCAGTTTCACAAATGCTTGAGAGTGTATCTCATCTGCCACTTTTCACAATGGGTTAACCCTTTTACTGGTCTGTACATGTAGGGTTAATTCTCCAACAAACATCCCAATCATGCCCTCACAACTTTCAGGGTGTACCTTCAGGCTAGCTTTCAACATCCGTCATGCCTTTCAGAAACTGATTAGTAGAAAGAAAGGATTCCATTTGCACTGCTGCTGATGTTTTGTTTTAAACTCTGTTATTATGTTGTCCATTCTAAGTCCATCATGTAAGAAGACCAGCAGTGCACATCATAATATGGGACCACGGTGAAACAACTCCAGCAATGATTAAGTCAATTTCTAATGCAGTCCTGATTTCCTGGATGGCATATTGCAACGGGTTGGACTCTAGTGGTATTCTAGAGGGAACTGAATAGTCGGCTGTGTGTCGTCCCTCCTCTGAGACAGTGATTAAGGAGCCTCAATCCTCACCACTGACACTGGAGGGGAAAGCTCCCTGTAAGAAAAATAGAAACACACAGTATTTTCAGATGCAACCCTTCTGCACCACACAGAGTTTCACTTAAGAGCACACAGGGTATTCATACTCCATTCCTGGGGCTTGACTTTCTCTCCAGGACCGAAATAGGACTCTATAGTGCCCACTAAACAGTTAACTCCTCAGCTGTGTGTTCAAAGCCAAGTCCTCCACCACCCTCTCTGTGAAGTCATTGCTCTGTGTCCCTGTTCAAAGTTGCTGTCACTGAGATTTAGACTTTCACACACACACACACACACACACACACACACACACACACACACACACACACACACACACACACACACACACACACACACACACACACACACACACACACAACACACACACACACACACACACCTGGGAAAGGCTGGCACAGCTTATTTGCTCTTCCCCCTACTGCCAGACTATAAGGTAGATATACTGCCACCAGAACACCCACATCCAGCTACTTTATGGCTATTAACAGGGTACCCAGGTACACTTAGTAAAATTAAGACCTGTACAAATGGTAGTGTCTGGCCAAATAGCAAGACTTTCAGGAGTGTGGAGCCACAAGGCCACTACATAAATGCAGGTACTCTCAAAGGTTTAAATATTTTTGGAATAAACCAGACACAATGAAAGGTTTAGATACATTTAATAATAATATTACAAAAATCACAAGACAGTACTAAATACCTATTCACAAAAAACACCACAGTTTCAATCACAGGAAATATAAATAACAACACAGATGGAAAGGCTCTGACAGTTACAGAAAAGTAATATTTAACTAATCTCACTAGATTTTCTTAACTGACTGAGGAATTACTGTTTCTTAGTGACTTACTACAACAAGGCGAGAGGAAGTGTGATGAGTGTCTCTTGTGAAGTTCCCAAAACAGAGTGCTTCTATCATATCTCTCACTAGTATTCAAATACAGTTTCATTGATGGCTAGAGTGACATCATATCAGGTCATCTGACTAGTGTTTACCACACTAACCCCTCACTAGAAGTTGAGCCAGGATCTGGCACAGATGTGTCACAATACACACCTAGAATATTGCTAAGGCTTACTACAGCATCTGGAAACACTAAAACAATTCCAACACTTCCACCCTTCCTGCAGAAACTAATAAGCCAGGCTTTTCACAGATACTGCATCTCTGGCTGCATTCAGACATGTGAGATAAAGTCTTTATGGCCTAAACCAATGAATTTCATTTAAAGATATTTTTCTTAAGATTACCTGGGCTGAGCTTACACCTTCCCTTCCAATTTCCTCTGTGAAATATATACATTTCAGTAGTTACCACAGTACAGTCTGACATGCATGTATATTTCTGTTATGTCCTGCCAGACCCACTGTTGATGCATTTTTAACTGAAGAAACTTTACAGATACATTTTTAACACAATCAACTGTACAAATCAGTTTGATATTCAAATAACATACAATTCTTTACAAAATTCCACCTAGCTAAACTGGCATATGTCACACATGCACTGCCTTACTCCCCATAGCACAGCAGGCCCTACCTCACATCATCACACCCTGCATATACTGCTATATAAGAATACAGGCTGAAATTATTTATCTTTAGCCAGAACAAACACTTTGCTATGATCTGTCTCCAGGGTATTTGGGAGTCTCATTCTTCCTCCTCCCAGGCTGTGTCATTTCTGGAAATTTACATGTACAGCTGCAGCTACTTCAGCAGTGGTTTCTGATGAAGATAATACAGATTTGAAAGTGCACTTACCACAACAACACATGTTCAGTCAACTCACTGCTGCTATAGCCACAGTTTGGCCTATCCCTTTCTCTCTGTATGGTTTCTACTACAATGAACTTTTTGCTAGCTTGACTGTCTTATTAGGACAGTTCCCTCCCCCTTTTCATTTGTCAAGAAAGTCCTGAACTGCTTTTGACCCTACACCCCTGTTTTTGCCATCACAGGCAGGATGCAGGAGTTAGTAGCAGCCCGAATGCACACGTGGAAGGAGCAGAAGGCTTTAGAAGACCCACATACCTAAGGCTACCGTAGCAGTGATGTCATTGAACATGCACTGTTAAGGTAAATTGAGGTACAACAATGTATGTTCTTAGCAAAAAATATAATAGATTTGTTTTCTGTAGGTTCGTTGGTTAGGCAGTTGTGTCCTCCACACTTTGTTTACTGTCTACTTACACAGAAATAAGATGTAACTCGACAGATTATCCATAGTATGGCTCCCTGAAAATATCCTGACTTCAGAAAAATCCAGTATTGGCACTTGAAAATACCCATGGCTATAATAATATTTATTAATCCTTTATAGCCCTGGGAAAACATATAAATGCAGTACAAGTAAAAACATGAAAAAAGTGAAAACAGTTTTAGGAGTAGTGGCCATTTTCTATTACATGTTTCCAGGGAAGCTGCTTGATTGCTTGTAGTTGTCAATCTTTTGGACAGGGTATCCAAACTGACCTTCTACCAGTGCTTCTGTGGAAACTCTAGAGGAAAAGTTCTATATCTTACATTTCATATTACACCCAGTGATGCAGTGCTATTTTGACACAGTTTTTACTTTCATAACACTGACGGTAAACTCCTTAAATAAAGATACAGTTCAGGACAAGACATGTCTAGGTACACATCATCTTTTTATGTAATGGCTTCAGTACTTACACTACTACTCTGCTATACAAGGTACGTATGGCAGGTTAATACTTTGTGATGCAGTAGTACAAATGCAGTAGATTACTTAATGTAGAACAACTGCCTTAGTAATGTTTAAGCAATATGTATGATTTGCAGATCGTAAACCATTGCCAAATAAATGCTGACATTTTTGGTGCATCTCTTACTAGCTGAACCTGCAGAAATGAGTTCTAAACATACAAACATAGAAGAACAGGTGTTTCTCATGTCAGACTTGGGAAACACTGAATTATGTTGTAATGATTGCCGTTGTGAAGATTACAGTGAGAGTAACTGAAAAGGTGAGGCTTCCTTCTGCACACTGTTAAGCAGTTTCTACTGAAATATGTGTACAAGGATATGCCCAGTATAACTGCAGGAACTACATGGAGACCAAGACTGAGCAAGACCAAGTACTGCACTTTCTGTAGCTACCTACTTTGCACATGTATTCATGAAGGTGTAGTTTAAAACACTGTTTCATGTGCTGTACAACTATAGATACATTAAAATATTTTCTTCAAATACTTCACTATATCTTACTTAAGACCATGAGGTCAAAACTCTGAACACCTTTTCATTCTTAAAGTAGCACCCTAAGAAACAAGGGAAGTTTCAAATTTGTAGTTACTCGAACCATTTCACTGTGCTAGCTGAGATCGTGTTTCACATGTTTGAATAGATTTTACTGAGAAACCTGAATGGAAGGCAAATATATTTATTTCAAAAAGGGTTTCAAGCGATTCTGTGTTTTAAACTCATGTCACTTGACTGTCCATTTGTGGATGTTAATTGACTAAAAATTATGAGGTTTACATTTTTAGGTACTACAGTTACTTCTTTACTGTCATATGTAAGTAAATATTACCACTAATGTAGAAGGCATTTCATATCATTATTTTGCAGTACTTAGGTATATTTTTAACAGGTACTTCCTAAAGCAATTAAATTATTGTTTGTACTGTCTAGTACTACTTGGCAATCAGCTCAGTCTCCTGTAAAATACAGGAGAACTTGAAAACCATAGGAGCCAAACCTTTTGTGGAAATGTAATTTCCCATATAATTATTCACTACATCACAAAATACTTTTTCCCATCACTTCTGGTCTCTTCCTTGTATTAAACTTGCATTTGCATGTTGTACCATTGATGACCAAAAAAATAGTAACTCAGTGCAAATCCATGGCAGAAGTTAAAACAGAATTCACTATTTCGAATGAATTGCAATGTACCATTGTTTCCTTCCTCAGCTGTGTGGGTAATTTGTGTGGGGAAGAGAACTGGTGATAACTCAGTGTAATGTTGACCAAAATTGAAATCTACTGTGACAATTGGAAAATACAGTCATGTCTTACTGCATAATTTGTGCCACATACTGTAAGTGGGACAGCTGCATAAATTATAACTACTGCTGCATTAATATGTTTTTCAACTTTGTGATTTCCTAGGGAACTACAGACGTGTGAGAAATCAGAAGTGGAATCATTTTACTCCTTTGAAGAAGTGAGGAAAGCTATCGGTGAATTTGAGGAAAACACAAAATCCAATTTCATTGTTGTGGAACAGAACACAGAACAAATACTTTTTGAATGAAAGTAAGGATTTTGCAGCATTTATGGTTTGATACACACAAGAAACATCAACATTTCAATACTGATAATTGTGCAATTTAACATTGCTGTGTTTGCATCAATTTTGTATGAATAATAACATTCTGATTCCCTTCCATATGAGTATTATGGTAAAGCAGTTGCTACCTCTACTTGCATCACTTTAGGGAGACAAAGTGTCGTCTCATTAAGAGCACAGCACGTAGCTTATCCATCTAGCTTCAAACATCAAGAAGTATAGATCAATAAAGTTGCTACATTCATATCTTGTGACTACAGCCAGACTCTCAAAATGTTGATCACTGGATAGTGAAATGGAATGCAAAGGTGAAGGCACATACCATGAATCTGTGTGCAAATAACACAGTGGTTATAGCAGTACAAGAGGGCAATCAGGTGCCTGAAAAATAACATAGAAGGGAAAATTGTGTAACAGGTTCACTGCTTTATGTACCTAGGAGGGGTGGTTGTGCAGACGGCTAATCTGAATGAGGAGTTCAATGCTACAATCAAAGTGCTCTTAAGTGACACACACATTCAGGAGTAGGCAGTGACAGAAGGCTGCCACAGAACCTGAAACAGTAGGAGTACTAACAATTGCTGCAGCCGGAACTACTGGAATGATACAGAATCATGGACAGTGTAGTCAGAGCAGCTGAGGAAAGTAGAGGTGATGGAGATGAAGTGCATGAGACAGGTGGTAGGACACAGACTGGGACACTGAAAGAAATGAGGACATCAGAGCAGTAACCCAAGCAGCTCAAATTGCTTAGAAGTCCAGCAGATCATGGCAGTTTGGGCATACTTGTTGAAAATGAAAGGACAATGTGGTGCAGAAGATTTTGGACAAACAAGAAATTTGAGGACATGAAGGTATCCTGCAAACAGATGGACACATTGCATAGGTTAATACCTGCGACAGTTAGGTATGACTGCTGAAGAATATAGGAGAGCGTCATTGAATGTAGAGATTCATTGACAGTTGACACAGTACACTGATACCATGTAGAATATGGAATCAAAGGCTCTACATCTCAGCAACATGCCTTCTGCATGTTGCAGGCATGCTGGATTTCAGAGATTAGAACATGTGCCTTTTCTAGGAATACTGGATTGAATCAAGGTTATTTTCTTACTTCACTGAATACTGAGTCAGATGCTGACCCATTCATGCAGCTGTGGAAAGCTTACAAGTGGTACAGTGTTAATATCTTACTTTTCCACACTGCATACACAGGGCTATCTGTTCATGTCAGGCAGAAGATGCTTGAATTGACGCACCTTATGCAATTCTTTTTAGCAAAATATGTATCAGTGTGTTTCAGTTTTCAAACTTGTCTGTAGAGCATGTATGACTACTGAACTCATTTTTCACTGCTGTTATATGTCAATCAACAACAAATTGTGATGACCATGACATGGCCTCAATATCTTTACATTCCTTCTCAGTGGATATTCTCATTTCTTAGACAAACATTAAAACTGCTGTCTCTGAAGGGTGGTGGGGTCATTACTGTACATTTCTTCCACTAACACTTGTTGAGTACACATTAAGGGTTAATACAGTTAAAGAAATCCCTTTTAAATAAGGTTCATTTCACTGGACTATGGTTTGTTGTGAATTTTTTCAGTATTTCGCTCTGATCTTATGGTGATGACAACAGTTTAAAAGAGCAGACGTTATATTTTTGCTGCCTTTTCAACTGACAAGGAGGGTTATGATCCACATTTTAGAAATAAAAAATATCAGTCCGACAGCCTGCTGTGGGACCTACTGGCAGCAGAATTAAAATAATCATTTGGGGTCATACTGATAAAAAATGTCACATTGGTCATAACTGCAATGAATGTAGCACTTCATTGGCTATGTGTTTGATGTCATGCACCAAAAAAAAAAAAAAAATTGGTACTCTTACTGATACTAATTCATTCACATTTCTTGTCTGTGTCTGTGATCTCAAAATAGTCATGCAGCTGCACAGCTGCTTGGGAGCAATATCCATGGACTGTACTTAATTGCACATTGGGAGATTTCACACTACATCAGGTTTAATTCTGATGTCACTACTTAACTTTCAGTGTGATTTTTAGGTACTGATGAAAATATCATTCTTTACTTAGCTGATGTACTCTTCTGTTTACGTTGATATGATTTTCAGTGATAGGTGCTCGTCACTTGGAAGCACTTATGGTCCACAGTAATGAATGCATGTTTCATTTATTCATTGTATTGACAGTGGAGGCTCAAGGAGAAAAGCTGCAAGGTATGATATGTAATGCATTCAATACTCAACAATAACAAGTATTATAATGCAGTTTCAGTGAGTACATAGCGTAATACAATTCGTACTTCTGTTCACAAAAACTAATTAACAAACATTGTTTTGAGACATTTCGTAAAGAATAGTAATGTATAATACAGGTTGGAGTACTTTATCACATATAACAGAGGGAGGTAGAGCAATTAAGCCCGTCTGAGTGTTAATACACAGTACTGATATCACAGTAATTTGGGTGTGCCAATTTGAAGTAGGAATAATACTTTAAGATGTACAGTGCAGTGAGGTACTGGAAGGGGATAAGCTGCTTAAGTGATTCACTACTTTCAAGGTGGGTATAGCAAAGCTAATGGAGGGTACTGGAAAGATATGTCCCAGATAAGGAGTGCAGACAAAGCCAAGAGCTATAGAGGAACTCTTTTAGTAATGTTTTGAAAAGGTGAAGGTATGCAATACACCTGAGTGATATAGGAATGCTATTACAAGTGGTAGCTACACTATTAAAATCGAGACTGACCCCAGCAGCTGTGTGTAGTTTGCATATGGTAATCTATTGATCATTTGTTGGACCAAAGGGGGGGGTGGTTTGGAAGATAGTAATGGAGCAGTGGTCTAATTGCTGGGCAGTCAGGTGGGATGTGGATTATTTTATGGAGTAAGGTGAGCTGAGTGTAACATAGGTGGTAAGGAAGCTCAAGCCTGTTAAGTGTTTAGTGCTAAACAGTGTAGGGTCTGCTAAGGCTTGTTGCAAGCAAATCTGCTGACTTTGTTATAACACTGTTCCAATACAGAACTAAGTAATGCTTTTAAATTTGTCATGATAGGGAGTCCATATAGGACAGAGGATAAGATGTAAGTGGTACCTACAGTAACCCTGGCTGAGTCTGTAAGGAATTTTTTGACTCTGTGTAGGGGGCCTAGTTTTGAATGGGTATTTCTTGATGATGTTGCTGATATGCAAATGAAATTAATATTCTCATCAGTTGTCATGCCCAGTTGTTTTCTGTGGGGGGACTTCAGTGGTGTTACAGTTTAAGGAAGAAATGTGACAGTTGCTTTTTCATGAAAATGGGATTTTGGGAAACAAATAAGTAAGTTAGTTAAATTGGAATGTAGTATCAGGTGATTATCCTGTAATCAATTTAATCAGAGTTAAAGGCTTCATGCTTAATTCTCTAAAGATGTATTGGGTTGTCGGAAATGTACCATGTTATTTTTACCTAAACTCAGAAGTTAGCACTCATTTACTGCCATTTACCATATGTCATTTTAGTCAGGTCAATGACAACAGTTTTCTACTATCAGTTGATTTGCATTTATCTCCATTTCCCTTCAGTTGCTCATAATATGAGACAAACCTTTTCACATGTCCTTCCATCAAAAAGTGAACTAGCCATTGCAGCTGATCAGAAATCAGCTGTTGGAGTAATGACTGGGAAAATTGACCTATCCACATGACGATGCAATCCTGCAGTTGGTATCTTTAGGTAGCAGATGGGTACAGGAAGGCTTTAGTCCCTGCAAACAGATGGCTGTGTAATATTTGGGCTTTTCAATGACTGTGATTATGTATTAATGACAAGTCAGTAGTCTCCCAAGCCACTGAATGTTTCATGATAGATTATAGTGCAGTTGACAGAAGAAATGCTTTGATATGTTGAGAAAACATGCCTATGCTGTGTCAATAGTAACTACTCCCAGTAACGTGTCAGTAGGTTTACCTATAGAATAGCAGGAGAAAAGGACCACTTCTGAATATTTCATTCTGAACATCTAAGTGCTGTTAAGTATAAATGGATATCAACCGAGATGCATGTTTCAAATGATCCAGCATTGTTGATATATTACATTTGCTATTATAGTTGAGCCTTCATATGCATGCAGTTAGACTACACAGACTCCAGTCACAATGTGATTGATACTACAGCCGTGACTTCATTTATTATAACTGTAATAGTTAACACATCTATACCAGTGCTTTCACAATGATAAAGTTTGGATATCTATTTAACATTTTGCTAGTTATAAATGCTACATACATATTGGATACTGCTGTTAATA
Organism: Protopterus annectens; assembly: GCF_019279795.1. Taxonomy (NCBI): domain Eukaryota; kingdom Metazoa; phylum Chordata; order Ceratodontiformes; family Protopteridae; genus Protopterus; species Protopterus annectens. The sequence continues at coordinate 1,602,922,296 of NC_056733.1, forward strand.
CTTTTGTTTATGCTTACTTTTAAAGGGAGATGAACACATTATCTTACAACAAAGACAATTTACAGCATACAAAAAAGATGAATTGTCCAACAAAAATACTTATTTATCATGTCATGTCTTTTCCGGATTATAAAGTATGCAGTTATGCTTTGTCATTTCTCTCAGTATTTTTGCAGTGACAAACATAGGGGATGCGAGCATAGTTGTTTGTGTATTTTTCTGCAATGTACTTACCAGTGCATGTACATCGCAAATTTCCACTTGATTATGGTCACTGTATTTAACAGTATGTTAGAATCTATGCTGTGAAAATATTACTAGCATATCTTGCAAAATGTTAACATTGTACAAGGTAGTTGTATATTCCATACATGTTACAGACCCACTTACACTGATAAATGGACTGTAAAACTGAACTCATGCCATGGAATATGAACTGAGAAGGTATCGTAATCATGAAAGGTACAGTTCAATGTAAAATGCGATCTAGACAGAACAACCTCTTGGGCTGGTGAGCATCATGTTGAAGCATTATATAATATTTGGGACCTGTTACTTTCCATCTATTAAGTAACTCCTCTGCAGTCTTGAACATGTTCATTGTAAGATATTCCCACCAAACTGTAGATCAACTGTGTGGACCCACTAGTATTGGATTCACTTAATAGTAAGTGCTTTTACGTTATTAATCTAAAGATATACGCCAAAGGATGTGATACTATCACATGACATGTACAGCCTGAGAGTCAAGATTATTATAAGTAATGTTACAGAACAAAAGCATTATGTATTCATTGTGACTACGTACACTGTTTATGCATGTAGTGAGACTGATAGATGAAGTAGTATTTCCCAAAGAGTAATAACTAGATTTTGAAACCATTTGGTCCTCCTTTTCCATGCAGTGGTTCTTGAGTACAGAATACCAACCCTAAGACAAAGGTGGGTACATGGTGATTATTAATGAGGATTAAGACATTTAAGTATGTTTCGATCTGCATGTTGTTTTACTTATCATGACAACTAACAAAAGTATTGCAGCCAATACTGCAACATTGGAAAAATGTACAGATGTTTTTAAGACTTCATTTTATTACTTTAAGTATCATTAGTAGTAATGAATGTATTGCAAACAACGCATTGTACTTGGAAAACAGTTAACTTCATTACTGTAAAGAGGATGTTTGAAGAGCTACACATAGAATGGGATATGGAAAATGTAGGACCCAGCACAGCCCTGAAAATGTCACTGCTGCCATGTTTGCTCCCGTCTTTTTTTTTTTTTTTTAAGTAAACAGTACATTGCAACCTAAGTGTGAAAAATATATGCCAGTTTCACAAATCTTAATATTGCATTAGATTCACAGTGTCACTCAGAAATGAAGAAAAGTGGCATCTCAGAAACTGAAGTTTGCTCTTCAGCAGAATACCAGAAATATTCATGTACTCCATGCATATTTGACCACATTTCCTACCCGCTCAGACCACGTCAATCATGCAGTGAGTGAAGAGGTAACTGTTCCATTACTTGCTTCTTATGATGTGAAATACTACAGGTGAATAAGCAAGTGAATAAATGTACATGCGCAGATTGTGTTAGTGTGAATAACAAAAGTCTTTCAAGAAGGTACATGTTGCATAGTTGAAGATTACAACTCCCACTTCTTTCATGTCACTGTTTCATTTTCAGAAGCCAAGAGTTATGGCATTTATTTATTTTAGTTTGATGACCGGGATAGTCCACTGGGCCTGGAAGAGCCTGTTTTCAGTGGAGGACTGGGGAGAAAAGCTCCACAGGATATAGACAATTTTACAATAGTTATACAAAAGTAAATAAACTAATAGGACAGTGAAATATACAGACATAATATACAATTTGTTAAAAAAGACATAACATTTGTAATCCTAGGTAATGATTTACAAAAGTGAGATTCACGTAGTCTAAACATTAAAAGTATCGGCATTTTAGATGAAAAAAACATGCAAGTAAAACATTTATGTACAGATAAAAAACAAGCTTTTTTTCTGTTTGTGTGTCATTTATTTCAGTTCCTTTGTTTATGTTCACCTGTATGTGTTTCATGAGTGATATATCGCGCCATCAGCTTTTCACATATGTGATCTATGATGGGCAGTGGGATTCAGAAAGGTTTAATACAGTGCAGACTCCATACCTGTGAAGATAGCCTCATCATGGTAAGCATGTACACTTGTTACTGTAGTTTACCACTGAGGTATTCCCTTTCTGGGTGCTTCAGCAAGCAGAATAGGCTTGTGGGTGAAGCAACATGCTAATGTGGCTGTCTTGGAGAGTGGGCAATACTACTTGAACAATTGCACACCCCGTAAATGTCAGCTCCTCCCAATTTTTCCAGACGTTTTTTTTTTCTCCCAAATCACCCAGCTTAGTGAAATGTTACACTATAGGAAGTGGTGAACAGTGTCCAAAGATAATAAACAGATATTAATTTCTATGGCTGTACTACTGATACAGGTAATGCTAGCAAGCCTGGGTGGTTGAGGTGTGTTGTATGCCTATTTTTTGGGAGAGGGTGGTCACAGTATGGTAGGAAGGGAGGTAGATGATGTCACCATCATATGTATGTGTGCAGGTTTGAATATGTGAGAGGGTAAATGGGTATTTGCATGACTGTGTACCAGTGTTGTGGAACATGCTAGTGCGTCTGCATGTGTTCAGTACAGAGGCATGATGATTAGCTGCTTATGACACCTTCCTCATTGTGGTTTTGCCATGTCTCTGATTCAGAATTTCTTTCCTTTGAGCTATCTCATGAACACACACTGACTGATTAATGCAGACACAGAAGACTTCTGCGAATGTAATGGAGAGGTGACATTCAATCATTTACTTGCATCATCCATAATGAGCAGAAGACTTATTAAAATTGACCATTTTATACTCAGCACAGGAGAGTACAACAACCAGTCAAAGAAAGCTAACACTTTAAAGTGAATACATGCAAAAGGATGAACAATGAAGTAGAATTCATAATCACTCAGCATCGTAACTACAAGTTCAATTGTAATTCAGAGGGGAAGCATAACACAAATAAGTGCAATTTTACCAATGAAATCATAAGGTAAGTTACGTAAACAAATCCAAATACAGAAAAACATATTCAGCAAATACAATATGTAGACAAAGGTGTATGACAGATCACTGTACAGGGTGTATGCATGACATCACTTTAGTATGGAATGCAACACTGTTACAGTTATCACTCACTTGGGTGATCGCTTCTGCCACCGGTGCAGTGACCCGGTGAGAAAGCACCCACAGCAAATGTAAATCATGAGGTAGGGAGAGCAGCCTGCTCCTTGTAGTTGATTGCTGTACTGCATTGGTACATTGTTACACAGCCTTGTACATGTACCACTATTACATTTCATTTACAAGGGATATGCGAAATGTGCATCCATCTCGTGTTCTGTTTTGCTACTTCACAGGAGAGTAATTGATCGGCCTGCCAGCAGACACGAGCCAAACTCTCCATGTGGCCAGATACTTAACAGGGAAATGGTGGGTGATTGTGTGAGCATAGCATTATATTGATCATCATATGCAGATACGCTGTTATTTTTCTTTCTTGATTTTCTTATCATTTTGTACAGTATTAACCATGTCAGAAGCAGAAGTATGTCAGAGGCCACTTTGCCTTACAACCACCAATGCAGTGAACTCTGAATCCCCACTGGCACCCAGGATTGCCTGGTGCCAATGCAGTGAACTCTGAATTCCCATTGGCACCCAGGACAGCCTGTCTGTGGGATGCTGAAGGCATGACTAACTGGTGGCTATCACAGGAGGGGGGATAAGTCCTGTTCAGATGTCACTCAGTTTCATTGTGCTTGTGAATGCACATTTATTCTCATATTTTTTATATTATGGCATTTGCAGGTTAATAACATTTAGCTTCAGCTGTCCGACAAGGTAATGTTGCTCCAAACTCCATGTATAGTCACACTAGCTGTATGTCATGACTGACCATACTTAACATGTGCCATTTGCAGTCATTTTGAAGCTGAGAGAGGTATTGCAGTTATGTCAGGCCACCCACATTTTTAAGGTTACTAGACAGTAAGGAATACAAGACAGTAATTATAGATTGGAGAGCACGAGATTGGAGAGCAGAGGGTAATACATATATATTTATGGTCATTAGGGAGAAAAACACCAAGTTGCTTTGATTCTATAATAAGGGACAATTTTCATACATTTAGGTTCATAGGTTCATAGGTAGGTACTAGGCTATCTGCCCAAAGGCATTTATAAGCTTAGCCAGAATGTATTGGCTTTCGCCACCCCCTTAGATTAGTTCCCTGTGCCTCTGTCCAGCAGAGCCACTGAAGTGATCCCCAGGGTAAACTTTCTATTTCCCATCCACTCGTCAAGGTCTCTTTTGAAGAGTGTTAGCGAGGAGCTCTGTCTAATGTAGATTGGAATCTTGTTCCAAAGCATGGGAAGTCTCTGGGACAGGAATCTGTCCCTCCAGCACATCCTATTTATTGTTGTGGTGAGGTTTAGATCCCTAGACCGTGTGGCTCGAGGGGATATGGTTCTCTTTAGGTGGAGCATGTCCATCAATTCTGGGTTGGACATGGCCTTGTATGTCAGGCAGAGATCACCTCTGAGTAGGCGGTAGGCAACCGAGTACAGCTGGAGTTTCTTCAGTTGAGCTGCATAGGGCGTCTGTTTGAGGCCAGTGATCCTCTTGGTGAGGTACTTCTGTGGTGTTTCCAGCTGTTGCAGGTGTCTTGTAAGGTACATCCCAAATAGGGAGTTGCACTCTATGATGGGTCTGATGAGTGATGAGTAGAGGGGCACAATGAACTCTTTTGATCTGGATGCGGACCCTTTTGTAAGAAGGTAGGCCACATAGAAGGATTTTCTAACCACTTTGGCAATGTGATTATCAAAGGAGAGATTACCCAGATCCCTTATTACGTCTTCCGTATTTAGGGGACTACCACCTATGTGGTAGTTTGTGGGTACTTTGTTTTTTCCAAAGGGGATGACTATGCACTTTTGGGCATTTAGCTTGAGGCCATGATTTTGACACCAGGTATCTGTCTCAGTGAGACTCTTTTGGAGGATGTCTGTGTCAGCCATAGAGTTAATTATAGCCCCTAGTTTGCATTTGTCTGCGAACTTAGTCAGCCATATTACTCCTGTGCTTCCCTGTACCTCTGAGAAGTATATGCCGAACAGGAGGGATGCTAGGACTGAGTCCTGGGGAATGCCACTTGTAACTGGTTTAGAGTAGGATCTAGCTCCCACAACTCTCACCATGTGGATTCTGTCCATGAGCCAGCTGGCAACCCATCTTGTGACATAGGGGTTTATGTTCAGGCTGGTGAGCTTGTCTATAATACCAGAATGGGGAATGGTGTTGAAGGCCTTTGTGAGGTCTAGGTAGACTGTGTGTACCACCTTTCCCTCGTCTATAGCCTTGGTAACTGTCTCAAAGAAGTCCACCAGGTTTAGGAGGCATGATCTGCCCTTAACAAAGCCGAATTGGGTAGGGTCCAGTGTCTGGAGGTTCCCAATGTCTCTGTTAATGAGTTCCATGATGATGTGCTCCATAGCCTTGCAGACCAAGCTAGTCAGGCTTATAGGGTGATAGTTCCCGGGGTCTGTTGTGGCTCCACCTTTGTGGAGCAGAATAACCATTGCTGTGCGCCATTCTATGGGTATGTAGCCTGTGGAGAGGCTGAGTTTGAACAGTGTGTTTTGGTGAGGGTTAGTTCATCTTTCAGCTTGTGTAGGACACAGCCTGGGACATCATCTGCTCCCATTGATGCTGTGTTTTTGGCTTTGGAGAGGGCTGTTTTAACCTGAGTGTCTGTGATTTCAGGGGCTCTACATTCTTCTAGTATGGTTATGGGCCCTTTTGGGGGTGGGGGCTGAAGTTTGCACTGAACCTGTCTGCCAGAATGTTGGCGATATTGGTCGGTTCAGTGTATTTTGTTCCATTCTGCACTAACTCTGAGCAGATCTGAGCATTTCCACTTAGATTCTTGACATAACTAAAGAATGCATTGTGGTTATCTTTGGAGTCTTTGGCAATTTTTCTTTCAAAGCTCGCCTTGGATGATTTTATGAGGGATCGTAGTTTGTTGCTGATACTGTTCAGGGATGTCTTCCCTTCTTGGGATTTTACTCTTTTCTGTACTAGTTTCCTCCTTCTATTGTATAGCTTGTTTATGGCAGGGGTCCACCAGACTGGTTTCCTTTTCTTGGAGGAGTGAGTCTTGGTTTTGCTTGGGATAGCATGATCCATGCATTCTTGTAGGTGCCCATAGAATGCATTAGTAAAGGATTTTGCAGCTTGGACAGTGTTATCCTTTAGCATGGGAGCTTTGAAACTTTCCACCTTGGTCTTAAGTAACGTGAAGTTTGCTTTTGAAAAGTTTTTCACTGTGGTTTCCTTGTCTGGGGGTGGAGGTGGAATGTGGATATCCAAAGTGATTTCTTTATGGTCAGATCTAACCAGCAAGGGGTTGACCTCTGGTGTGGAACACCGGTCACCCATGTTGGTGATGACCAGGTCCAATATGTTGTCACCTCTGGTGGGAGTGTTGGCCAGTTGATCCAAGATGTTTGAGTTTATAAATTCTAGGAAATGTTGGACAAGGGAGTAAGTACTTGAGTAGTTCTCCCAGTTAATGTTTGGGTAATTGAAATCACCCAATATTAAGGTGTTTGGTAGGACCTTTATGTTTCCTAGTGTTTCCAGAAATGCGGAATGGGGGTCTTGGGATATGGTGGGTGATCTGTAGCAAGCTACAATTTGAATTGCAGTTTTGCTCATTGTTAGTTGCACGTGGATGATCTCTGAAGCATCATGCTGTGCCACTAACTGGGAGGTGTGGGTATCCTTGATGAATATGGATACACCCCCACCTTTTGTATTTCGGTCCAGGTTCTGTGGCCATAATGTATGGTATGAGTTGTAGCCTGGTAGTACTGGGGTGCTCTCTGGTGTCTTAAACCAGGTTTCTGTTACTGCACATATATCGATTTTATCCATACTGAGGAGTGCCTCGAGTGCGTGCATTTTGAGGTTTAGACTTCTGGCATTGAGTAGCATTACCCTCAGTTTTTTGCTACTTGTGCTATTTACAGCAGTGGGTTTGTCTTCTGAGCCTTACCTAAAAAAAGGCACTAATGGGGTGGCAAGAACTTTGGGCAGTATTTGAAAGCTTAAGGGTGACAGGTGCAAGCCATTTCTAGTGAAGCAGAGTGGCTTGTCGAGCATGTCATCCCAGGTGGACAGACACTGGACCCCCTTTGAATGACACCAGAAACTTAGCCAGTTGTTGAAATTGATAATTTTTTCTTTATACCATGGTATAATTCTTGGTGAGGGCAGGATGCTACTCAGGGTCAGGGTCATACCGGCCTGGGCTACGTGATCAGAGAGCTCTTCCATGTCTCTTTTCATGTAGTCCAGGGAGGCACGGCTCAGGTCATTCACAACAACATGGGCAATGACAGAGTCATATTTGTACTTATTTTGGAGTGACCTGAGTGCTTGTGTTATGTGGCAGATCCTGGCACCCGACAGGCAGCTAACAGTAACCTTCTCCTTATTTAGCCTAGTGAGTGGGACGTCAGTGTGCCTGACTATAGAGTCACCTATTACTAGTATGTTGGGTATGTTATTTTGCCTTAAGGGCTGTGATTGCGTGACAAACTGGTTTTGTGAAGTATGTGTTTCATAGTTTGTGTATGGGGGAGGAGGTTGCTTGGATGTCTGCTTTGGAGGTCTCTGTTGCTTTTGCAGATTTTTGTTTAGAGGCTCCGAGTATGTTTTCATGTATTTATATGTGTTTTTTGCAGTGCTGTTTTAATGGGTCTATGTGAGACTGGTGGTGTGATGCAAGTATTTCCCTTCTCCTCTTATTTGGTTGTTATGTGCAATTATTAATGATTACACACATTAGATGACTTATAATGTCCATTTACTGAGTAAAGTGGATACAGATTGGGATATAAACTTAAAAACAACAGTATTTTCAGCTGTTTGTGAACAGACAGGTTTAATTTCTTACTCTGCAGATGTAAGTAAGTTGTCACCTGATTTTTTATTTACAGCTAATACATTTTTAATTAGCTTCTTATTCTTGATACACTAATATTCTTCAGTATTATACAGATGCAGTTACTTCTGGAAGTAGGTGATACCAGCTGAAGTATGAAATTATGAATGACAACACAGCATTACATTAACAGTAGTACTTAAACTGACAAGTTACTCTGTTCAGATTCTGTGTTTAGATGTATTAATGACTTACTGTGGTACAACCTTTAATCTAGTATGTTCCTTTCACAGTACTTGTACTTTATATTCTCTTGGGTTTATATTGTACAGAAAGGTGAAATTATGGCCAAGATAGAAAGAATAGTACTGTGTTTCAATTCTCTGTCATGCTTGTTTTCTTTGCAGTTAGCTAACATTAGAGAAAAAGTTGATAGAAGAGTGTAAGAGAAGATCATAGAACTGCACTGTTTAGGAGTGCGAAAAACTGGGGAAATTATGAGACATGTGAAAAGTTTTGTTTATCAAGAGCTTTTTCCAGAAAGTGATACTGTGGAAGAAACACGAAGAAGATTTTTCCTGACCAGAAAAGACATATCAAACCTTCTGCTAAAATCCCGATATGAAGGACGCAATTCGATGCTTGATCAGGAAAACATTTTACATCTTGTGCAGAACTGGCAAAAGCAAACTCCAATCTGTAGCATTTTCTGTCGTGCCCATAGTGTCTCTGAAGCGAACTCACTTCAACAAAATTTCCTTTTTTGCTACCAGACAGATTGGCAAAAGAAATTGTTAAAAATATATGGGAACCAGATAACACTGCCGGATGCAACATACAGGACAACAAGATATGCATTACCTCTGTTTTTCCTTTGTGTGCGTACAAATGTTTGTTACACAGTTGTTGCAGCATTCGTTACTCATCTAGAAACATCCATGTGCATTTTGGAGCCATTGAATATCTTGAAGCAATGGAATGATGAATGGAAACCTAGTTACTTCATGGTGCATTTCTGCCTGGAAGAAATCAATGCTCCGTCAAACTGCTTTCCCGGTAAGTTACCTTTGCTGACATTGCTGCTGTCACAAAGCCAGTTATAAAGGTATTACTTGTAATTATAAATGAAGTGTAATTATAATTTATCAGACACTGCTGATATGCATATGGAAGGTTGCCACAACAACCTTTGCAAGGTTGAGCACTGCTGCTGCACCGTCGCCTGTACTAACTCTCATTGAAGTCTTGATGTGGATAATGGAATGATGAACAAATGTCAGGTTGTGCCTTCTGTCTAAGAAACAGAACTTGGAAACTGGGCCTTCATCTTGCAGTGTTAGTTGTCCCTCCAGCATCACAGAAGTCCTTTTCTTGTTACAGACACACTGCCAGAGAAATGATGATGGCCACTTGAGGCCACGTCCCTTGGATTGTTTCTTCATTTCTTTTTTCTGTTGCTTTACAACAGGAAACATCTGTATTAAATTATAATGTAAGATGTAGGCAATCTTACATTTATATAAATGAAAACAAACCATATTGACATATTTGTGGTAGCAAACATTGCACACTGGTTATAATATATCCAGTCATTGCTAGTCCATTACATAGCTCATTCAAATCCTAACTTCCTTTGAACCTCCATCCTCCTTACATAATTTATTCTGCATGTACTTTTCCTCCATTTCCACTTTATGTAATTTGCTGCTACCCTTTTGTAATGATCCCATTTCCACTTGTTTTAACTGTGTAACTACATGCAGTACTTCTAGTACAGCAGGTTTAGACCTGATTTCTATTTCCTAGTAATTGCTATTTTGGTAGCCAACACAGACTCAGCAAGGCTGCATTTCTGATTCTGTATCATAGCTCTAAAAAGTCATTTCCTTGGCTATATCCAGTTCCTCACCCAGTATTTGTGGTACTGTACTTTGCAGGGAAATTTTTTAACTCTGCCGACTCATTACACTCCCAGAAAATATGTTCCCAATTACGTCTTTATTCCCATCACACTTACAACATTTATTATCTGAAGAGAAATTCTTTGACTCCACTTGGGATGTACAAATATATGTTTAATACTTCCAAGCAAAGATCCTAAGTCTTCCACACTTTTTGTTGCATACTTGGGAGTCATACATATATCCCCCATTGTTTCTTTGTGAATTGCTTATCCAGTCTCTCTTACCAATCCTTTCCAACATTCAGTGACTGATTATTATAGTTAACATGCAATATTTCTATGCTTCACTACTTATATTTTTAGCAGCTACTGTTCTAGAGTATACTACGTCTACCACTGCTGGTGTTTCGCTTAGGACCCCCCCCCCTTTTCTTTCTGTCTGCTTACACTATGTTTTATCATTTCCTTAGATTAAAACATACCGCTGTATTTCTTTCAACTCGGCACAACTATTACCATATATTAATTTTCAGTGAAATGCAGGACAAGTAAGAGAAGGGTAACATACACTGTAAGTTGTCACATACTAACATATTCATAGAATTGTTAATTAAAGTCTAGGTTATCTAGAACACAGCTCTTCTGTACCTTTGTTAATAACCTTGCAGTTGTTATCAGTATGCCATTAGTTTGTGCAGGGAGAGGTTATGTATGAGAATGTGATGTACTGGTTGTGTATGTTTGTGTAGTTACAGTATTACAAGCGACATTGTAGAAATAGTGACTGAGAATCATTATTGTAAGGATGTATGTAAGTATTAAGTATTTTTCCTATCCTTTTGGCATTATTGGAAACAACAGTACTACAACTTCAAATGATGACTAATTTCAGTCTTAATTTTGTGATGAACTTCAGATGCCAGTGTAATGCCCTGTGACTTCCACCGTGAAAAGGCTTGGACGGAATGGGTAGCTAAGAAAGATCATGGTGTTCACAATTTTCGAAAAATCATTTTAGGAATGCTTCGTAGCATAGCACATGCTGCAACAGCAGAAGATCATCCAGCTCTTACTGCACTGAAGAAGAGCCAGTGCTGGAAAACAGGAGAAGCATTTCGGCAATGCTTTTCAGCAAAGTGGTTACCTGCCATTAAGGTAAAGTACTTTTTTTTTTTTGTTCCTTAAATAATTACTGCATTATATGCAGGTGTGATGAGAAAGAATTACGCAAAAGCATCCTTAATATTCCACAGTAAACTTTAGGTGTCTTACATTTAACTTACAAGAGGCCGGGTACTATGCCTGTATGTTACACCTGTAGTTATTCTGTACTGATTATTTGTAGGCTTCCTGTATGTTATGTGCTGTGATTGTCCATTACATTTATGTGTTGAGAGCAATGTATGTAGGATTATTGACTGTGTGGAAAATCAAACATCATATGGTCAGCACCATAGCACTGACTTTCCTTGAACTGGAATAGTGTCAAAATAACAAAAACGCTGCTTTTGAAGGGGAACAACTATACCTGCACCCCTCAACCTTCCTGCAAATTGTATATAAAAACTCTGAGGTCTGACAGTATTGTGGAAATGGACCAGTGCCATGATCCCCACAGTGCCATAATGTCAGTACAACCACTTTTAGTTTTTTGAAAGGAGATGGTATGGTCTCGAACAGATGACATTTCATTTGTTAAAGAGTTGATAATTTGATGTCAGCTTTTACAGAGCCCAGATGATGTTTACCAACTTACTTTATTAGCTGAATTGGTAGTTGGGTTTCAAAAATGTCTCTTTTCAACAGTGACCTAAGGTGCAAGGTAGACATTACATTTGTGTGGTTTCACTCCCTCTATAATTAGGGATTTATACTAAAGAAGTTTTCAAGTATTAATAGTTGCTGTCATAAACATTTCTATTTACTGGGGTATAATAGTAATGTAGCAATTTTTGAAATGTTTTATGTATCATAACTTTATAAATTCTTGTTTGCTGTTGTAAAGATTGATATGTTGTTGAGCAGAAGGTTAATTGTGTGACTTTCACATGAAAAGTTGAATACTTTTATTTACACAGAACCTTCAGCTGTCGTGGTGTCACAGTTTGGCTTTGAATAGTATCTCTTTCTGAATTGCTTCCTTACTTTGTACTGATTATTTGTTTTTGCAGAGTAGTCATGCTTCTTGTTTCTGCTTAAGTGATGTCACCATGGATGTTCAACCTTACGCCACATTTGCTGCAGCGCTACAATTTATATTCTACTACGGATGTTATCACCCAGGCAACTGTCAAAGCTGAACTGCTAATCTGATGTCATTTTCATTCATTCCTAGGGTTGCCACCCCTCCGTTTTTTTTCCGGACTATCCGGAAATCAAACTGATTCTCCGGTAATCCCGAAAACACTATACAAACTCCGGTATTCTGTTTCAAAAATGAAACAGACTATCGGAGTTTGTAAATTGGCTGATTTACTATGCTTTTTTATAGAAAAGCATAGTAAATCAGCTGAAAGGAGGCAGCAGGAATGGAAAAAGAGGGCGTTCCTCGCCAAGTGACATAATTGTGACATCACACAATGGGCGGAATGTGGGCAGGGGAGGGGGTGGAATGGGTGGGGTTACTGATGACATGAGGGGTGTGGCTTTACTCCGGTTTTAGCCATGATTAAAGGTGGCAACCCTATTCATTCCTCAGTAGTTGGGTTTGGATCTGATCCTCTGATACGACTCGACCACTTATTTCAGATCACAGAATATTTGAACTCTCCAGCTCCTCCCTTTACCCATAATTCCCCACCAACCTAACATACCTCCGATGTTGCCTGATGTCATTGCAATCAGACATGAATTGCGAGCTCTTCTGTAACTTGCAAATAGTTCTTATTGGTTAGTAAGTTTTACTTTATCTATCTTTACAAGTAGAATAACTTCCATTTTCTCTTAAATAACTACTATTTCTTCCCTTAGCCCTTTATATGTTTTTCTCATACTCTTTAAGTACTGATAGTGCCATTTTTGGTAGTTCTTTCCCTGTACTTGTATTACTTTTATAGTACCTCTTTTACCAGCTGTGGTAATTCTTTCTTTTCCTTCCTTTCTTTCCTTTACTTTTAATTTAAAAAACATTTTCTATTTCTTCCTTTCATTTGCCTGACTGTACTTGTTTAGTTTGTCAGATAAGCCATCCAGCATTAAAAATGTGTGGTATGTGGTCATAAAATCACTAATTCGTATGCCCACACACTACATGCATACTGTCTAGGCAGTAAACACCTAGGCATTGCCTGTGAGATATGCAAGGGGTTCAACTCTTCTGTTGTTACATGCAGGCAGAACAAGTTGATTTGTAGGGACTTGCTACTTTATAAACATTCCTCTATGGCTGCTTGGTCTGAAAACTCAAGACACAAGAGAAAAAGGTTGACTCTGCATAAAAGTTCTTGTAAGATATCACCAGATATTTCTTCTGCTTCTACTTCAATTTCAGCTCCATCTTCTGATCCTCTGGCAAAACTAGCTAGAAAATCTGATACGATTATGTTGCACTCGAAGTTAAGATTGAAAGGTCCCAGGATCCATTGAGTATAATTGATCTCAGAGCTGAATAACATCCATGCTTCCTTCACCTTTTCTGGCACAGTCGGCCAGATTTCATTTGAGGCCTTCTTCAACTGTTTCCACTCTTCATTCTTCTAGGACAGTATCTGATGCAGACATAGATAGGATGATGAGGAAGTTCCTCAGGACACAAATTTAAATGGGAGTCCTTTTGTCTCCAACTACATTGTGTTCAGAGACCTTCCATAGAGCCACACCACCTATATTAACTCCTCTTCAAATCCGAGCCTTGGTTTCAGAGCCATGGGATCCGCAAGCCTTGGTGTCATCTCCCTCATAGTTGAAGTCATGTTTGCATCTTTGAGTCCGATAATTTCTAAGGGCTATCTTGTCCCGAGAACCTTGGATACAAAGCGTCAGTGCTGGGATGTTGGATTCCAATATCAAAGTTATCAGAGCCGTCTGTTCCTCATGTATCATTAGCATTAGATAGCTTGGCTCCACTCAGGGATCCAGTTCCACCTTGAGGCATCACTGTCATACTTCAGACTTTGAAGAAAGGTCCATTTGAAACTGCTGCTACTGTGGATTTAACATTTTCCTTAGAAGTATTTGTTTTGGGTGGCTTTCTCATATGCAAGGAGCATTTCGGACTTGCAGGCCTTATCACGTAAACTATTGTTATTCTGTTTTCTGTAAGGATAAACTGTATTTAAGAACAAATCCACACTTTACCCCACATATAGCCTCTGAAGCAAACCGTAATAAAAGTTTTAATATACCACTGTTTTTCCAAAAATTCTGTAACAGAAGGAAATATACCTTGCATGTGATGGATATCCACTGACAACTCAGATTATATTACCACTGGACCAGTGATATCAGAAGAGTCTCCCTTGCTTTTTTCCAGAACTACATTACATCAAGGAGATTCTATAATAGCACTGTGCAAGAGGCTTTTGACTGTACTGACTGTATTTCATGAGAAAACCAAAGTCTCATTGCACTACAGCAGTCAGCATCCTACATAGCAAACCAAAATCTCATTGCATGACTGCAGTGAGCATCCCACATAGCAAACCGAAGGTTCATTCTACTACAGTGGTGGCTCACTCCACTTCTTTTATGTGAAAGATTCACAGTGATGAGATGTGTGGTGCAGCTACTTCTCTACTGTTCATACATTTCTGTTGCATTACAAGCTGGATGTCCAATATAGAGCTCCTACATATTTTGGGTCCCACAATCTTTGGAAAATGCTTCCTTGAAACCACCATGAGTTGTAATGGGGAACTTGTGCCAAGTGTTGAACCCCACCAAAGAGACATCAGATTCTCAACATCCTTCCATCTTTTGGTCACCTATCCCAATTTGTCACTGTCAGAACCCTGGTGGTGCATTTGGACGTGACAAGGGAGCTTGTGTTTTGGGCAGGCATGTCACTGTTGTGCCTATGTCCTGTGACCTGATAGACTAGTCTGCTAAGTCTATTTTCTGGTATCTAGTAGGGCTTTTGGACCATAAGCAGGCAACATCAGTCTGAGGTAGTCATCTCACAAGAAGGAAATATGTGAAGAACAGTACTCTGACCCCTGCATCCAAGCTCTTGCACAACACAAGCGTTTGATCTGGTTGGGTTTCACCATCCACTTGGTGAACCAGATGAGACAAGGCAACAGAGATGTAGTGGTATGGCAGTTTCAGATCTTCTGTTTCTGTTTGTTGTACTTTTTATAGCATTTGTTTTTCTCTCTCTCTTTTTTTTTTTGACAATAGCCTCCCTTCTTGAGCCAAGACCCCTCAGAAGGTTTTAGTGCTATACCTGACAGTTTTATGCAGCTGTTCCTGTACTGCTGTCACATGTGGAAGGTGCTCATAAGCTTTGAAAATTAATTGCTTGGTCATATCATTAGCATTAGCATTAGATAATTAAAGTCTTTCCTGATCCGGTACTGAGTGTTCTCCTAGCAGTGTGCTCCCACGTATGTTCCTTTATGCTGTTTTAACTTTTATCAAATTGAAACACTAGGATTTGAAAGGATATGACACTGTAATATTTTTCTAGCTTTGCTATTCCTTTGTCAAGCTGTGAAATGTGAATTTAATAGCTTCATGGTGGAATGTGTAATGGAATGTAACATTATCTGTATTTACGGCAACTGATGTTTACTTCTGTGGCTGCTACATTTATGGAGTACTGCTTTATTTGAAGTATGGGTCACTCTGCACTAGATTTCATATTTTACTTGCAACTTTCTACTGACTTACAATTTGGAAGCTTATTCCTAGCCTGGCCCTGTTACTTGTTCATATATTTGCATTAGGAGAAAATGCATCTCTTTCAGTTTAGACTGCATGCGTATTTCCTTAAATGGCCCCATGTGCAGTTTTTGCCCTGTTTCTATATTACCTGTAATAAATAGTTTTTCTGCTTACCTGGTAACTTACAGTGTCAAGACTATTTTTTTTATGATTTATCTATAAGTCAATAGTTTCCTTGCTTTTCCTGCACACTTACGGTATTTGGTAGCTGTTACCTTTGTTGTCGAACTTCAAGTGCTGCTTCAAATGCCTTATTTCATTAATGGTCATTGCTGCCATCAGCCCTTTTGCCTTTTCTTACCTTAATATTCTAGAGTTGCTCTGTTTTAGCCTAATTGCAGTGCTTAAACTATTGTTTGTTGGTCACATTTAATGTACTGCTTTAACAGTGCTACTTCACGAATGGCCTTATCTGCCATCTTTAACCCCCTTTTCACAATGGTAAACTGCTAATGTCTGTTACAGTATTCCACTACTGTTTTATTCAATCTGTAAGACCTGTTTTTTAAACGCACATTTTTATTTTGTATTAGAAATACGTAATGCTTTTGGTGCACCACTTATTGAGTGGCCTTATCTGCAGTTTCTAAACCCTGAAGTTTCACTCACCTTCAATACAATACTTCCTCTGTTCTCTGCATTCATAGTGTTAAACTGCTAATGTGTGTTATAGTATAGCATCACTGGTTTATTGTAGCTGTAGAACATAGTTTATAAGCGCATATTATTATTAGATATATGTAGTGATTTACCTGTACCTATGCTCTAGCTATATTTGTTTCATACAGCTCCTTATTCTACTCTCAATCTCTTTAAATCTCTCTCTAGCTCCCTTAACCTGACGCTGCATATTGAAATCAACCCCTTGTGAAGCTATTGTCCTGCCTCTAACAGAACGGGGTCTCCAGTGTACTTCAGAAACATTTGATCTTAAAAACAGTGCCTATTTCAATAAAGTAATTGTATGTATTACTGTCTGTCTAGTAAAGTAGTAGTTAAACATCCAGCCAACCCCAGCTGTTACTTTTCTTGGGAGCACCCTGCTAGAGATTACTCTGTTATCTGTAGGGCATTTCTTTAGTTAATTCTCCTTCTGTCCCTCCCCGCTGAACATTAGTTATTCTTTCCTCGCCTTTGTTTCCCAAACTCCTCTTAACCACTCAGTTTTTATCCTGCCAGCCCTAAACTACTCCACCTTGCAATTTCCCCCAAGTTACCTCTCTTAGACCACACTTGGTAGTCCTGTACATCATTAAGACAATCTCCATAGAACTAGCACATTATTCTTACTTACATATCACTCTCCTCTAGGTTGCTCTCCGTACCCTAGTTTCTATCCTCCCACCTAGTCTGCTTTACAATTTACCTTTTGCCACTTTCTTTCCTATTTACCTGCTCACTAATATTGGAGATGGTCTTTCTTTTGTTTTCTGATAATTTTCTGCCCTTATTTGGGACTGTACCTGCTCCGTTCACCCTCCGCTTCGCTCTGGGCTCATTCCACTCCCTAACCCTATCTCCATTCCCACCCACCCATGCCTAATTTACATTTATCCTCTCCCTGTCAACTCCCACTTCCTCTCCATACCACTCTCACTTACTTTCCTTACCATTCCCACTCCCTCCTCTTACCACTCCAACTTCTTCCCACACCCCTCAAGTGATTCACAGACCATTTTCTGCCTTCATATTCACTTAACTCTTAATTCATTTCTCCATCTCCTTTCTTCATAATTACATTCTCGTTACTTCTTGGTTTTACTCTCCACAATGTCTTCCCTGACCGCATACCTGAAATACCTACTCCCTTTCACCATTGCTATGTTCCTGTTCACTAACCGGACAACTCTAAGCCATTATTTCCCAACTTTTACTTTTAACCTAACACTCTCACATTTGAATTCCAGGGAGCAATCCATATCTCTCCTAGCCTTTATCCAATATCTCCTCAACTGTAATGCAAACCTCTGATACTTACTGCTAACTATACCTTACTCTTTAATCACAACAGCCTGGTACAGCTTCCTCACCTTTTTCTCTCCTTGCTGAAAGACTCCCTTCACAATGCTGTTTTGTTCTTTTTCTTTGTTATACGTTCAAGCGACATCCACCCCAACCCAGATCCCTCCTTCTCTAAAAGCCTTCATATTACCACTATTAACTTTCAAAGCATCTGCAACAAAACCTCCGAGTTCCATGCTTGGCTACCCCAGAATAAAACACATATCCTACCTGCTACTGAAACCCGGCGGAAACCAAACATCCAAGACACTGAATTCCTTCCTCCTAATTTCAATGTAATTAGGGGCGACAGAAAACATAAAAAAGGAGGTGGTGTCACCTTAATTTACCCTAATACCTTTAACATAGCCAGCTTACCAAATTATATTCCACACTTCCATAATGCTGAGATCTTAATTTCTATCCTTAACATCAATAAATCCAAAAAACTCTGTATTATAGTCATTTATATTCCACCAGGAAATACTCTATTCTAGAAGATATTCTTTCTCAATATCCCATACAATAAAACATGAAACTATTATATTAGGTGACATAAACATTGACTGGGCTGCTAATTTTTCTATCCAATCTCCTAATAGCATACATCTATTCCACTTTACACAATTAATTAATTCTACTAACAGATTTAACTTCAATACTAACAATGGTAGAATTCTAGACTGGATCTTGGTTTCAAGTTCCTCTAAATATCCATTTGCCAGCACCCTTGCAACTTTCTTTAGTGTACATCTCCCAGTCTACACCATACGTAATTGTACATGTGACAATAGGTGAAGGCTAGTGAAGATCGGTGAAGGCTGCCAGCCTAGCCAGATAGAATTTTGTAGATAATTCCGTCATTTCTAAATATTAATGTAAGCCACAGGCTTGTTGTCTTAAATGGAAAAATGCTGTTACAATTGGAACTGCAAAAATGTAACAGTGCACTCTGCTGTAAGGAAGCTAACTCAAGCATTTTATGACTGTCTTTGATCTTTAAAGTTGGCACAGACTGGTTTAGATGAAGGAATTCTTGCTATTGTTTTAAGGCCAGAGGTAATGGCCAGAATTTGCATGCATAAATGTCCTTTATGGCTTTGCTTCCTGACCAGGAGTGAGCTTACTAAAGAATGTAGCTTGTTAGCCTGGGAACCCCAGGAAAGTATGAAGAATGATGTAATGTGACTCAGGACTATGATATCAATTTAAACAGAGAGAATCAGAGAGCCTTACGCATTATTGTCTTGACCATACAACTCATCAGCACTCTGCCTGTGTTCTATATGTAATATGTGACACCTGTGCACTGGCCCAACAATCAAGGAGCCTCACTCCTCACCACTAACACCAGTGAGGGGCGTCCATATAAGGAAAGGATAATGAATACACACACAGTAAAGTACAATTTCCCTTAAGAATACATAGATAACAGCCAGTCTGGGGCTGGTTTCTCCCCTTCTGTCCCAGTTTCCAATAAAACTCCCCAATGGCACAGCTATAGGATCCAGGTCTCAGCCAGCAGGGCAAGCTAAAACCTCCAACACCTTCTCTGTCCAACCAGCGCTTCATGTCTCTGCCCAAGTAGCTGTCACACACACACACACACACACACACACACACACACACACACACACACACACACACACACACACACTTTGAGATAAGAGTTTATACAACTACACAGATACTCCTGGGGAAGGCTAAGACAGGTTCTCCAGCTGTGCCCCTTTTACCCAGACTATACAGTAGAAATCACTGCCACCACCCAGCTAATAATTATCAGTTACCCAAAGGCCCTTAAAATTGTGTCCAATTATTACTGTGCAATATTATTATCCAAATAGGTAGTGTAGCCCAGGGCTAAAGCTTTTGAAGTGGCTTTGTACGGTTTTACCAAAGACATGCAAGTATTCCTAAGAGCTTAAATTATCTCTAAACAAAACAGCCACAGTTGAAAGGGTTTAAAATATTTAATAATAAATAATAAAACACAAGATAATACTTCTTACTACACAGTGCTAATCAAGAGTTCGGAGATCACATGGAAATACTTAAAATAATACAGTAGTAAAGTTCTGACATCATTGAAAAACACTCAGTCTAATCTTCCTAGTTCCAAGCTATTTCTAAGAGAAAACACAGTTCTAAAATACCTTACATATAGAACACAGGCTGAGTGCTGATGAGTTGGATGGTCAAGACAAAAATGCTTAATGCTGTCTGATTCTCTCTGTTTAAATTGATATCACAGTCCTGATTCACATTACATCATTCTTCACACTTTCCTGGGGTTCCCAGGCTAACAGGCTACATCCTTTTAGTAAGCTCACACCTGATCAGGAAGTAAAGGCATAAAGGACAGTTATACATGCAAATTCTGGCATTAACTCTGGCTTTAAAACAATAGCAAGAATTATTTAATCTAGACCAGTCGGGCTGACTTTAAAGATCAAAGACAGTCATAAAATGCTTAAATTAGCGTCCTTACAGCAGAGTGCACTGTTGTTACATTTTTGCAGTTCCACATGTAACAGCATTTTTTCCATTTAAGACAACAAGCCTGTGGCTTACATTAATATTTACAAATGACAGAATTATCTACAAAATTCTATCTGGCTAGGCTGGCAGCCTTCACCTATCTTCACTAGCCTTCACCTATCACCACAGTACATTTCTGTCAAAAACCCATAACATTACAATTACGCAGAACTTATCAAACTTCTGTCCCTGTAAATTCAATAATATCCTTAGTAACTACAACTAGAACTGTCTTAAAACCACACCACTTGATGATGCCCTTCTTTACTTCAATAACTCCTTTCTTAGCACTGTCCATAGCCTGACACCTATTAGATCCATTAGAGTTAAATTCAGTCATGCCCCCTGGTTTTCTAAATATGCTAAAGACATTATGAGAAACAGGGATAATGTCTGGAAGCAATGTCTGAATTGCAGTAATTCTGCCATCCTTATCCATTACAAACAACTACGAAACCTGTCAAAGAAACTTATTTGTAAAGACAAACAACAATACTTCTGGAAACTCCAATCAAATAGGACAAATAACCCCAAACTCTTCTGTTCTTCTGCCAATAATCTCTTGAATCCCAGCACTGAAAACAACCCTGTCCTTTCCCTGACATGTCTCCCAACCTTATAGCCTCCAAATTTCACACATATTTCATTGACACAATAGCAAATCTTACAGCCTCCTTTTCCACCCATCCATCTAGTAATCATCACCTCATTCCCACCTCTTCTTCTCATTTACCTCCCAATACCACATCCCTAAATGCATCCAAACAAAACTGTGACATACCCCTCTCAAATTGAATTTAATGTCACACCTATTCCTACTTCATGTATAAAAAATTCCTGCTAAAGCTAAAACCCTGTTCTAACTCAGCTGATGATATTCCGGCCATATTCCTTAAGATTGCTGCCGATACAGTAGCCTATCCTATCAGCATTGTAATCAATAGATCGATCCAAGAATGTTATGCTCCCTCTCTTTGGAACAAAGCTGTCATTCTTCCCCTCCACAAAGAGGGTCTTACTTCTGATATCACAGTTCCAACCCAGCGCTCTTCTATCTCTTATATCTAAATTTCTTGAAAAATGCATCCAAAAACAACTAGTCCTTTACCTGTTAAACAACTTACTCTCCCAAACCCCACATGGATGTCGTCCCGGGCACAGTAACTCCTCCACTAATATCCTTTTTAGATATCATTAACACATTCCGTGACTCTGGTTACATAGCATTCGCACTCTTTCTAGACCTATCTAAAGCATTTGATACTATATCCCACTCTATCCTTCTCTCTCAACTTTCTTCCATAGGACTTTCTCAGTCTCTCAGTTGGTTTAAAAGCTATCTCTCTGATAGGCAACGTGCCATCAAATGGCCGCACTACATTTCTCCATACCTCCACAATCGTACTGGCATCCCACAAGGTTCAATCCTAGGTCCCCTTCTATTTAACATATTCATAAACAACCTACACCAAGCTTTACCACATACCTCCCAAGTCCAATATGCAGACAACTCAGCTGTAGTCTGTTATGCACCCAACCCCAGTATCCTTCAACAAAGGACCCAAACAGCCTTCTCTACTGTTGAATTTTGGCTCCACAAAAATCATCTTTCCTTAAATGCCAAATAAAAAATCAAACTGATGCTGTTCACCCCCCCCCAAAAAAAACTACCTCTATCAAATTGCAAGACTATAACATTCTTTCACTGAAGTCAATAAAAATTGAAATCGTAGCCAGTACTAAACTCTTAGGAGTCATAATTGACGACAATCTAAAATTTGATTTACATATCCAATCCAACATCTCAAAAACTCACAAAAAAACTTGGGCTTCTCTACAGGCATAATAATTTCCTCTCACCAGCAACAAAGCAAGCATTATCCCTTTCCTATTTACTTCCCTCTCTAACCTTTGGTGCTCCATTACTAACTAATCTGCAGTCATCACTCAAAATAAAATTAGAGTCTTGCTACAACAAGATCGCCAAATTTGCTTCTAACTGTCGTCAATCAACCCATCACTGTATTGACCTAATAAATGTCCAATGGCTCGAATTCCCCCATTATCTACTACACCTTCAACTAACTACCCCTCATAGACTAATTTACAAAACCCCAAGACTGCCCTGCACTCAGTTCATTATTTTCCCCTTGCACCCTCACTAGGTCATTACAATCAGAAAATCAAAACCCACTACAAGTTCACAAACCTAATCTTCCTGCAGGTAAACTCTTATACTCCTGGACTATTGCCAGACTGTGGAACAATCTCCCCTCCTCCATCCATTCTGAACTGAACCCCATTAAATTCAAAACTGCCCTACACAAGCACCTTCTCTCCAACTGGATATGCCACTGCTCCACTTTGTCTAATGCTATCACCTAACTCTGTTTACCCTAGACTCAAACCCTATACTGCTCTTCTTAACTTTCTAAACATCTATACCATAGCCACTTCTTCTCCACCCAAATTGCCTCAACACCCTACTCAACCACTACTAACTCCTTGATACTTCACTTTAAGCATACCAACTACTAACTATAGCCTCATGCAGCATACATCTTCCTGTTTTTGTTTCTGCTTTCTTATCTTTCCTCTCCACTGAATTTCAGATACAAAGTCTTCAGCTGCTGTACAGTCAAACAAATGTACCTCGCTCAATCTAACTTGATTTTCCTGATACTTTTAATTCTGTATTTTCACATTCTTTGAATTTGCCTACATTTGTCTTTTTGTATTAGCTGATTGCAATATTTTGTATTGAAGTGATTCCTGTAAACAGTGTAACTACATTGTTGTAAATTCCTTTTATGGTAATTACCTTGCTGTATTGTTCATTGCAGCTTTTCTCTCCAGGCCTCCACTGAAAATGGGCTCTGTTCAGCTGAATGGACTCTCCAACTAAACAAATGTCAGTAAATAAATAAATAAATAAATTACATAACCAGTGTAGCTGGGGCTGCTGCAACACTGTTTTCACATTTCTTTTACTGCTATGTTAAGTTGTAATTGTGGAAATTTACTTGTTTCTGTGAAAGAACACCTGCTGCTTATTTGGAAACATATAGGTAATTAAATAAATGTGCAAATAATTACATGTGCACAGCTGAACTGAATCATAATGTACAAGCTAACCTTTCACATTCATGCCATATATCTTTCTTTTGTGTTATTGTCTTGAAATGTTTGTGAAAACACAGAAGTTAAAGATCCTTTTATTGTTTGAAACAGTTTTCACTCAAAAGTTCAACTAGTTTAAAAGTTTTTCTTCAGAATTTCTAATAAGTGTACAATCTGAAGTTGTTAATCTTCTTCCTATTCATCACTGATGGGTTCGGATCCAAGCCCTCAGAACTGATTCAGCCTAATACCAAGCTCATGTACACCGAAAACTCTCAAGCTAAGCTGCTACCCAGAATGCCCTTCTCCCAGTTATCCCAGATCTCATTTGCTGCACAGCCATATAGCAGCATTTCACCAAGCTCTCCAGCTAAATATTGCATTTTTCAAAATTTATAGTATTTTGTGAGTTTTTTTCTTCTCAAACCCTGCTATTTCTTGATATCTTATTCAGCTCTACCTAAAGGTATCCCTTTTTTGTACCATCATTGGTAAATGTCCTTTTTACCCTTGTGGTATTCTGAATACCATTGTTGGTATTTCCTCTCTCTCTTTCCTTACTCTAGTTAGTTGTTGTGTTGTTCTTCTTGTGGTATGTCTGAAAAGAAAGGGACTTCGGGGTTTAAGCATTGCTCTTCCTGCAATGGTAAACTCCCCAATAGCGATCTACATGAGGAATGTGTATATTGTTTGGGGGGTTCCACACTTATCTGTGAAACCTCCCTGTGACATTTGTCTCAGTTTCAGTCAGCGGACACTGAATGAAAGAACGAATAAACTAATTCTCAAAGGCCTACTTCCTTCTTCTTTTTTTCTGAGGCTATTTTTGCATTGGAGGTCTCAACCCATCCATCTATGGACAAGAAACATCCTCGTTCTGACCCTTCTTCACTGGCCGGTGATAGGGGCAAGCCTCATAAGCAGAAGGCCCATAAGACATCCATGGAGCATAGGATTGCCTCCTCGGTTCCGACCACCTCAGCTCCGAGCTTGGCTCCAGTGGTCCCTACAGAGATTGTCATGACTTCCTCATCAGTGCCGTTCTCTGCTCTGATGGTTACGGTTCCTACTGTGGTTTCGGCTCTGGCCATATTGCCTACCATTTCCTCGGCAACAACGTCCCCCATCTCTGTTTCGAGATCAGTACTGATGACCTCTTCGGAGCTGATAATGACTTCCACTCTAGTTATTAATTC
Organism: Protopterus annectens; assembly: GCF_019279795.1. Taxonomy (NCBI): domain Eukaryota; kingdom Metazoa; phylum Chordata; order Ceratodontiformes; family Protopteridae; genus Protopterus; species Protopterus annectens. The sequence goes on from NC_056733.1 coordinate 1,602,947,004, forward strand.
AGCTCCGAGCCCTTTCTCAGCACTGATAATCCCCCTTTTGCTTGTTTCAAAACTGGAATCCTCTGTGCCAATTTTTACTACACCACAGACCCAGTACTCATCATCTTTGGATCCGTTTGCTGGACAGGCCTTTAGCCTCTTTTTCAAACAACCTGACTCCCCCTCAGGTGTGTCGGTAAGGTCCACCAGAAGCCTATCTGAGTTGGATGTGGTGCACCTCTTTGATCAGCTGCTGACAGCCAGGAGGATTACAACTTTTCCTAGAACCCACCTCACGCCGGGTTTTGGGTCCATTGCTCGTGCGACTCCCATGTATTCTCCTCCCTTGGACCCTTCGGTTCCAAGGACCATAGCTCCGACATCTGCCAGAGGACTCCTTTCCTCAGCACTGACAGTGACCTTATCTGAGGCTCCGAGGCCCCTTTGGGTGTTGGTTTCTTTGGAACCAACCCTTCCTCAATCTCATGCTTGGGGGGGGGTGGAACCCTCGGTTCCAGGTACGGTTCTGGTTGTTTCACCAGCTCCATTTTTGGATCCAAGGTTGACTCCCACCCCGGTTTTGCTTGAGGCTCCATCCCCGGCAGCAGGCCACGTGGAGTGGGGTGTGACTCCTTTTCTGAGATTGTCTTCCTTGGTTCCGGGCTCTCATTCCTCTTCAGGTGGGCCTGCCTTCCGGGTGAAGGAGAGGATACTTTCTTCAGGAAGCAATCCTCCTACGTCGGACTTTCCTTCCACTCCTTCTGAGCTGCAGCTATCACAGGCCACCCCCCCAGGACATTGAGAGTGCAAGCCTCTGTAAACCCCTGTACAGGGTAACCCCCTTTCTGAGTCTTTTTCAGATGCTCCCACTAAAGAACCCCCTCGGAAATGGATGTGTAAGAGGAAACAAATGGACTCCCTGGAGGAGTCTCTCACTGAAGATATGGACTACGATGATGGGGAAGGGTCCCCACAGTCACCCCCTGATGATGTCTCCTTTGGAGACATCCTGGAAACTTTGAGGAAGAGGGGTGACTGGAAGCCCTCCAACCCTTCCTCAGAGGAATCCGTATTCCTGCAGGCCTTCCGCTCTCAGCCCTCTACTTCTTGGATGACCCCCCTCTACCGATGAGTTAGTCAAGCTCATCATGCAGCGAGCATGGAAGAACACTGATACCATTATGGCCATTCCCCGGAGATCAGACAAGATACTCTCCCCTCCAGAGGTTCAGCCCCATTGGGCTAGAGGCTTACCAGTAGATGCTATAGTGGTGGCGGCTGCCACGAAAAAGGACCTTGCGGAGGAAAGTCCTGCTCTCCACCCACCCAACAGAGAGTCCCAGGTGGTGGACAGATTAGGGAAGCAAGTTTTTGCTTCAGCGACCCTTGCTGTAAGGTCTCTGAACTTTTTGGCATATTTTACAAGGCTCCAAAGAGATTTCATCACTGAACTCTCTGGAACCCTCACGGGTCAAGTCTTGGATGGGGCATGTGATAAAGTTGCTTCCCAACTTGCCACCCTAAAGTCGATTTCCAACTTGTCCATGAGGTTGCTGTCCCAAGCAATCGAAGGGGCAGCTAGAGCTGTGGGTGCAAGCATAGTTATGAGATGCCATAAATACAAAAAACTATACAAATGTCTCATCTACGCGGTGGTGGTGCTTTGCGGTGGTTGTCGCCTCACAGTAAGACGCTGTCCGGTTCGATTCTCAGCTAGAGCGACTTCTGCATGGAGACATGCATGAATGGGCATACCTTCGTTGAAGGTTGTGCGTCAGGGCTGGTAACTCAGCACGTAAAAATCAACTACCAATCATTAGCAGACTGGAGTTCCGCTGTGGCGACCCCTAACCAGGAAAAGGCGAAAGACACAACAACAAAATGTCTCATCTGTTAACAGGCTGCTTTTTAAGTCTTTTTTACCACTGCTTTGCACAGGTCTGTGATGACCCCAAGACACAGTACACTTACCTGCTACTGCTGCTGACCTCATCAATGCAGCATAAGTTCATACTGGGGACACTGCAGTTGATTCTTGTATATGCGTAATGAAAACTGAATCACTGTTTGTATACAATAAGTCTTCCACATTTTTCTCTTCGATAGATAATCCATGTACAGATGAAACAATACCTCTATCAGAACAACAGTGAATAATTGCTACCCAAGGAAAGCTCCTACCCACCTTCAACTTGTTTTTCCTGCAACTGAAAAAGAACTCAGTAGGCAGACTACTTATTTTGACTTCCTGAAGTAGTGTCTATGGAATATTTTCAGTATCTTCCACTGCAGCTGACAGAACTTTCATTTCCACTGTATGATCAGAGCATCTATTCTCCTCATTGTCTTACATGCTATCATTGTCAACTGTCATTGTCCTCCCATCATGCATAGCAGCACAATTGAAATTGTTCATGGCTATGGTAAGGGATGTTACCTGTTATGCAGTCCAGATTTCCATACTGACCTGGTATGACTACCCCAGTGAAAAAAGTTAATCAATAATGTATATAATATCTGTGTAGTAAAACAGCACATGCAAAACTACTGCCTGTGCTAATGTTGTCATAGTTGCATCTCATTTTATGAGATTTCTGGTGAGGGAACTAGAATGGTGTTCTGTTTTTGCATGCCCTTTTTTCCTGTTCCAGGTTTGAGAAATGGAAAATTTAAGGTATGGATGAGTAAAAATACTTTATCGCTGAATACCATGGGAAATAAATAGTATATATTAGCTGTTCAGTTTCAGTAGTGTCCAGATAACATATGTAGATATGGGAAAGTGCCATACAACATGAAATTTCTAACAGAATAACTTAGAGTACCAGTGATATCTGGCAGGTCTACTGTTATGGTATGAGAAGACAACCAAAGTTATGACAAGAACACCAAATAATGCTAAGTGTATTTACTGTGTAGTTTAGCATATTTTATAGTTTTATTTCTATTTTTTTTCATTTAGATATGTTTAGCTCAATGCCCAAGGATATGAGAAATATCATAAATACAATGAGGAGATACCAGCATTTTTGAAGAATCGCCCATGAGGCTTTGTTTTACATGTAATGCAGAGATACTTTAGTACTCTGGACAATACGCATATAACATCTGTAAATGATCGAAATGGAATGTTCAAAATAAAAAAGTGAGTCTCATAATGAAAATATATACACAGTTGATTTGGGCATTGAGTCACCATCATGCAGTTGTGAAGAATGGAGAAGATTCCTCTTGTCATGCAAACACGTGTTGCATTTTTCGCTGCATTGATGGATGGAGTTGGAATAGCCTTCATAACTCATATTCTGAAAACCCATTGTTTATATTAGATAAAGACTGTTTGTCATGCAGTGATCAGTGAGAGACATCCAAAGACACAATTGCAAAACAGGAGCATGTACAGGTACTGAAAACAGATCAATCATTACTTGACCTGCTGCCATGTAGGAGAACCATGTTAATTGGGCGTGTACACAGTACCTAAAGAAAATAACAGAACCATGTTAATCGGCGGTACACAGTACCTAAAGAAAATAACAGAACCATGTTAATCGGGCGTGTACACAGTACCTAAAGAAAATAACAGAACCATGTTAATCGGGCGTGTACACAGTACCTAAAGAAAATAACAGAACCATGTTAATTGGGCAGTGTACATAGTACCTAAAGAAAATAACAGAACCATGGTAATCGGGCAGTGCACACAGTACCTAAAGAAAATAACAGAACCATGTTAATCGGGCAGTGTACACAGTACCTAAGGAAAATAACAGAACTTTGTTAATCGGGCAGTGCACATAGTACCTAAAGAAAATAACAGAACCATGTTAATCGGGCATATACACAGTACCTAAAGAAAATAACAGAACCATGTTAATCGGGTATGTACACAGTACCTAAAGAAAATAACAGAACCATGTTAATTGGGCGTGTACACAGTACCTAAAGAAAATAACAGAACCATGTTAATCGGGCGTGTACACAGTACCTAAAGAAAATAACAGAACCATGTTAATCAGGCGTGTACACAGTACCTAAAGAAAATAATAGAACCATGGTAATTGGACAGTGCACACAGTACCTAAAGAAAATAACAGAACCATGTTAATCGGGCAGTGTACACAGTACCTAAGGAAAATAACAGAACTTTGTTAATCGGGCAGTGCACACAGTATTTGGTGACAAATGAGAACCATGTTAATCGGGCAGTGCACATAGTACCTAAAGAAAATATATTGTTTATTTGGTGACAAATGAGAACCATGTTAATCGGGCAGTGTACACAGTACCTAAGGAAAATAACAGAACCATGTTAATCGGGCGTGTACACAGTACCTAAAGAAAATAACAGAACCATGGTAATCGGGCAGTGTACACAGTACCTAAAGAAAATAACAGATTGTTTATTTGGTGACAAATGAGAACCATGTTAATCGGGCAGTGTACACAATACCTAAAGAAAATAACAGAGTGTTTATTTGGTGACAAATGAGAACCATGTTAATCAGACAGTGTACACAGTACCTAAAGAAGATATATTGTTTATTTGGTGACAAATGAAAGTCTGCAAAACCTTTCTGATATGCAAAAACAAGTATCAGAATATGCATACACAGAAATACCAGCTGATCATGGTTTGCCACTGACTGAGCACCTGGTAAGCAGCAGTCACATGGACAAATACTCTCCCTTCCATAACGAAAATATGGAAAGAGAAAACATGTGGGAGCACAGAGGGTTGGGAAAAAGCAGACCTGCAGAAGGTTGATGTCTGGGAAAGTACTGAAATGACATCCAAAAATACCAAAGAACATAAATACACAATCGAAGACAATGTCGATATCTTGTCAGTTAGTGATGTTATTGCAGTGATACCACCAGAGGAACAGTTACATGGAATCACAGAGGATGCAGACAGATGGTCATTACTTCCAGGTAGCAAGCTGACAGAGCGGGAAGAACAATCAGATACAGTAGAAGATGAAGATGATACCTGGACAGTAATTCATGGAATCAAACTAACATACCAAGACAGAAATTACATTTCCACTGGTGAATGGCTCAGTGATAACATCATTAATGCATGTCAGTATTTACTTGCAGAAAAGCATCCATGCTATGGTGGTTTTATAGACACTGTGTTTCTTGCTCATAAGTCTGTGAGTGAAATTGATTCTGAAAAGATTATCCAGATTCATCATGTTGGGGTACACTGTGTTGTGTCAAGCAGGTGTGGTACATGTGTAACAGTCTATGACTCTACAATTCTCTGGCATCTCAGAGACGCTGAAGGAACAGTTCATTAGAATGTATGCTCCATTGTGGAATTCCAAAATGGGGCTGCCATCCTATAAGCAGTAAGTTTTCTACAGAGTTTCTGCCACTTTCCTAATATCCAACACCTAATTTTTAAGGGTTGGAAGCTCTTTTCAAATCATAATAACTTTACAGAAGATTCAAGAACCTTACCCACGGTGCTTACCAAATACATTTTGAGAGAACGAGAGAGGATCTTGTTGGTGAAGGATTGTGCCTGATCTGTTGGGTCTCCTCTACTAGTAGGGCCGGACTAAATGTGCAGCACTAGGTCTCGGAGGCCCTCCACCCTGTGAAGGAAAAAAACAGTGTAAAGATACTAAACCATGTCAAAAGAACTGGATCACATGGAAACTTGGGGACTATTTAAAGCAATTTCTTTTTTCTTCTAAATCTATTGCTTCTCCAGAAAAAGAAGCTAAACCGCTAAAGGGCTAGAAACTACTAAACCAACAAGAAGTGCCTAAGGCAACACCAGTAACAAAGGAAAAACCTGACTCAATCTACATGGAAGAACTAAAGACTGCTCTCTACCTCCATTCAAAACAGCAATCCAAGGCCTCTCACACCAACTTTAAATCTTTTCAAATGAATCAATAGACAGAATCTTTAACTCAGGAATGTGGGACACAAAAACAGAAGCAAGGATGTTGAAAAATGAGATTTTAAAATGGATCAGTTACAAAAAAGATCAAAATAATAATGACTCCAAAACATAAAAGATCATAAGCAACAGAAATTTAATTGATCTCTAAGCCAGATCCAGACGTGAATAAACCTTATTAGAGGTAATCCCAGAAAATACAAACACAAACAGAGACTTGTTAGAAAGCATCTCTGAAATTTTTTTCCATTTTTCTGACAAAAGAACCTCTCGATGGAAAATAATTATTGGAACGTGTGGGTACACACAGAGCCCTGCAAGACCAGCAAGTAACAGAACTACTCCGAGACCAATATATGTTAAGATTCTAAACTACCAACATGTGAATAAGATAACATATGCCTCAAAAAAAAAAAAAAATTCATACAATGGAAAGGCTCAAAAATATCCCTCTCTCCAGATCTTCCAACCCCAATCAAAGCAAGTAGAGACAAATCTAGCTCCCTTTTGCTAATACTCATCACTTGATCAAAAACAAATTGGATTTGCAGATGAGGTGCATCCGGAATACCCTTAATTTCACCTGCACCAAGGAGTTCAACTGTCACGGCATAATCCAAAGTATGAAGAAGCAGTGGTCATCTTTGAAAAAGCATTTAGAGAGCGCCCAGATAAAGCAACACAAAAAGCTTAGCTGATATATTTATATATATATATAAAAAAAAAAAAAAAAAAAAAAAAAAAAGATCCAAAATATGCTATTGCAGGACACAAAAGCATTGGCCAACCTTGGAACTAAGGTAATTCTTTTCACCGTCGGGCCTCATATATATTCCACACCTCTCAGAATGAAAAATATGGCAGCAATTAGTCAAACTCTGCTTAAAAAAGGCAGCTCTTGAAAAGAACGCCCACAGTATGTTATTACTAATAAAAGAAGTGTAAATCTCCCAAATAACACTAATTCTGAAAAGTGTGATCAGCGTATAAATAGTTGCCCTCCTGAGGAGTCTTCTATGTTTAAACCCACTGTAAACATACTGTGAGTAATTGACTGGCAGGTCTTTCTTTTGGCTCTCCCTTGGCTTAGCTTACAGCTAGGGAGGGTATCAGCGAACTTCAAGACAGTCCCTGGATAAATCTCCACTACCACTCACAGGCCTGCCAAACAAGACGCTTTAGGACCTCCTCGGCTGAAACCCTCTCTCTCAGCCTTCCCTTGATTAGCAAAGGGATCTTAAAGCAACAGCACCTGTTGGAGCTTCCTCTCAGCTGTTGGAAAGTTTCCTGCTAGCACTGGGGTCAGTCCTCTGAGTGCAGAAACAGCTCGATTCTGCAGAAGCTGCAATTAACTATGATGGATTGGAGAAAGTGTAATTAAAATCTACAATAGGATGGCCCAGGGTTGAAGAGGTAACAGTAAAAATAGAGACCTATGAAGGACTGAACTTCTCTTAAAAAACTAAATTATTGGACACATTTTTAAACTGTAGCAGCTTCTATTCTTCCCCATATACACTCCTGCAGGATGCTTGTGGGTCCTAGACATCGCGATTGATAAACTCTTGGTTTTACAAAACTCAGGTTGTGGTGCCCTAGATGAGAGGGCAGATGAGTTAACTCCTGGCTGACAAAGGAGCCTGTTATGGCATGTGGTTACCAGTTCTGATTACCCCTATTTCTCTGTAATGTCACTTTTCTCAGTTTCTGTAAGCCATTATGGGCATAATCTCACTCCTCTCATGCACTGTTAATTATGGAGTAATAACTTCTAATCATATTTCTACAACACTCGTGTGTGATTGTTGCTTTCTCTCCTTGTCATGCCAAAAATCTACTGCTACAGCACTATCACTATTTAGATCTCTCCTTCCACTAAGTGCACAGCCAATGCAGACATTCACTGTTAAGCCTCTTTAGAATGACATATACGCTGCAGTAACGGGCAGGCAGTTTAATATACCTAGTATATCCTTTGCTAGCACTCCAACCAGTTTCCCATGGAAAGTTTTTTCTCACTCAACACAGTACATTCTATTAGGTAACCACATAACATACTTCTAAAGACTACAGCTGCTAAGTAGTCCATACTTAAGATTAGTACTCAAGCTAGCTGCAAGGCTGCACACTTCTTCCAATCGTCCTGAAAATGTACCGCGGGTTTAGTTAGTGACCAAAATGACTGTATAGGCATCTATAAACAAGGTTAAAGTATATACACCCGCCTACTCTCGTTTTGATCGCCGCTGCATCTGAGTATGTTCAGTTCAATGGCAAATAGATATACCTGGTTGGCTATTATTTCAGTGTGAATATATACTCAGTGATAGCATTATTTGTCTTTTAGCTCCATTAGATACTGCCACTCTACCTGTATAAACGACCAGGCTTGTCATTTACTGTTGCCATGATCAATTTAGACCTAATTTTAAGTCTAGAATGGTGCCAGGAGACCATGATATACTGAAGAGGCACTCTGAAGGCAAATGTAACTACTTTAATTTAAAACTATTACCTAGAAATAGAAATGTGCTACACAGTGAATAATAGACCACAAAAGGAAAATATTTTACAAAGCTGATCTGTAAAGCCTTAACAATAGTATACATCAACCCTGCTCTGCTTGATTAAATTATTTTCTTTGCTAAATGAAGACTAATAGACATAGCAGACAAAAACCACATACTTAGCTTGGCTGATGGTTATCAAACTAGCTAAGAAAAACAAAATCTTTCAGTTGAAATGTGGGTGGTAAACAAATAAATGTATAAATATGTGCTCATATCATGTCTCCTCCCTTAAAACAAGTAAGCACCAATTAAAAAAATGTCAAATGACTACAGAAAAAAAATTAACCTAGTGTCTTTGTATATATATGACATATGCTGGTTAGTCTGAACAAATATTATACATCGCACCATATAATGTGCAATAATATATGTTTAATGCAACATTGTATATTGGACTTTCTTTTCTAGGCTCCTTCATATATTTAGGAGACAGTTATTGCAGCACACAGTGCAGAGTAGTCTATAGCAATTCTTCATTAACTACATCTTGATGTACAGTAATTAACCAAGAAAAACGTGATGATACAGAGGTACTCTTATACCAAGCAGTCTGTTGTCTGATAGGAAGATCGTAATACCTCTAAGTATTACCTACCAAACCAACTGGAAAAAAATGATTCAATAACTACAAATGTTCACAGGTTGGGTGATAATATTAACAATTATTTATTGCATTGCATACTGTGCCTTCTAGCCTTTACACACACTGTGTGATATCTGTAACTACTTTCACCATACTGCATTCTGCTGTCTCTAGGACTTTATGTGACAGGTAATGTCAGTAATAGTTAGTACACTGGGTGCTGATGTTTGTAAACTTGATGTCCTGGACATACCTTCGGTTCAGATTTTGCAGAATGTCCAGATTTTGTCTCTTATTGTTCAATTCATTTTCCATAAAATTGTTGTGGTAATTTGAGTTATTCTCTCCATAAACACTCTTCTCGATTCTGCAAGAGGTGACACTAATAGATAATTACACAGGATTAACGTGATTTGACATACACATAAACCTCCCAGTGGAGATTCTCTTTCATGAAGGGGAATCAGCATTAAAGACCCCAGTATATTTGGTGCACTGACCTTTGATCACTGGGCAAATTGCCTAATCGGGTATATAGTCCCACTGGGAAAGCCCCCATACATTTTAATGGAGAGCTTCACCTTAAGAATATAAATACCTTAATTAACAATTTACAATACACTTTTTATATAAGATTTGAATAGAGATATTCTAAAATGTGTAACTCTGCATGTTTGTACCTTTATCTGGCAGAGGTTTAAGTTTAAAGCTAAACACTGCATGGGCTTTGCTATGCATTTTGGTATATGGTATGTTAGAAAGTACTATCTGGGAACAATATCTTTCCTATTTGGTGATTTCAAGATCAATAAGCTATTTGGTTTCCTCCTGCAGACCATTCCGGCTTAGGGGAGGTGGATAAGACCGGGATTAAGCGGGAAGGACTTCTATCATACTTGCCTCCTCATGCTCATAATACAGCCAGCCTTAATAATATATACAAGTGTTTCTTTTCTGTAAGATATTCCCTAGAGCTTGCTTTAAGCTACTAATTCTTGTATTCAAATGACGTGGAACGGAACATAGAATCATGGAACATTAAGGGCTTACAATCACCTAAAAAAAAAAAAAAAAAAAAACTACTTGTGCATTTAACCCTTGAAATCTTCCTAATGATTACCTTTCTTCAAGAGACTCCATTTGATGAATCAACAATGGGAACAAGAAAAAATCAAGACCATGGACTAAAAAAAGATCATAGCCAGAAGGCACTACTTAATAGTTCAGGAGTAGCCATTATTATTAAAAACAATTTTGGTGCAGATATAAGAAAAAGGTGGGGGGCAGATGAGGAGGGGTAGATGGGTGTTACTTCTCCCACTACAAAACACCTCTGTATTAACTAAACCTATCTCTAATTATAAAACATATATGCCCCTGTACATCCCAACAAACGGTTTTCACAAAATTGTACAACCTCATCACTTTATTTCCTAATCATTGGCTATATTGTTGGAGGAGATTTGGAATTCAGTACAGGACCCCAAAACAGACAGATCAAATCCCAAAGTTTAGATTTAACTACTTAGCCCAATAAAACCATCATTGAATTGAAAGAAGACTTCAGTTTTTGACCTCGGGTATTACATATTTTCGGACCAGGTACAGAAAAGTTGAAAAATTACCACATTTTTCTCTAGCTGTGCTAAAAAGTTGGTCTAGGGCTGGATTTTTTTCCTTTGTATCTCTGTCCTTCTATAACATGGACATTTCAATTCAATTTCCATCTCCAAGAACACTTCTCTTCAGACTCAACTCTAAGATCTCTAAGTATTCACCAACATAGCAAGGACCCATCAATCAAAACAGATAGTTGGAAGTTGAACCCCAACCTTCTAGGGAGAGAGGAAATAAAATCTCTAATGAATATTTAGATAGCTTTCTCGAATCAAAGGATTCCTTCCTAACTTCCCATAGACTGTGAATGGGCCGCAGTTAAGTCAATGATTAGTGGGGTTCATTGATAAATAAAAGCCACATATTATAAAAAACTTCGAACAAAAGAAAGGGAATTAATTGGCCCAACTACATAAAAGTTGAAGAAGAGTCCCAAGTGAATCACACTACACTACTGGAAGAACGATAATCCGGGCTAGCCAAAAGAACTACCCCTATTACAAGCAGATAATCTTAAGTTTACATGAAATAAATCCCCTTGCAAGCTATAATGCAGATGTAATACATAGTCCCTCTAGATTTTTGGCCAGAGTGATCAATTCCCTAACTAAATCCTCTACTTTTATATGTAGAAATAACAATTCCAAGGCAAGGATTACCTAGAAACTTACTCAAATTATTACAATATTTGAAAATATTTTCTCCCAAAAACCTATGGACCCTCTGAGAATATGACTGATGAAAACAAATACATTCCTTTTCTCAATAACCTAACCTTTGCCAAACTAACAGAGAAACAAAATAAATTCTTAGAGAGAGGGATATTACTACACAAGAAATTATTTCCATCAGTAAAAAACCTCTACACCCAATAAATCCCGGCCCTAGATGGTTTTATGGCAGAATTTCTATATAAAGCTTTTAATATGAAAAATAGCCAAAAATCTTGAAGTTATTGTATAATTATATTAATCTTTGTATGGGTTTAAAGATATCCATTTGAACTTCTAGAAACCACCCTTCATCCACAAACATAATACAGATGCAAAATCCAGGAAACTACAGACCCATATCCATGATTAACTTAGGACATGAAAATTCTAGCTACATCTATCCTGGCTAATAGGCTCAAAGTTTATCTCAGATATTATTTCCAAACAATCTTTTTGTTTATTCCAGGTGGTGACAAACTAATGATCAGACCTTACTTCTAGAAGCATTGATACATCATTTTAAATTAAAAAAACAACCGATATATGCTTTAAGAGTAGTAGATGCATCACATGCCTCGAGCAGGACTAAGTACTAAATTCTTATTTGCTATCTTACCATGCTTCAATATCCCAATCTCTTTTATAAAACAAATTAAAAACTCTCTATTCTACAGCATATACCGCCTCTACAAATCAATAATAAACACATATCTAACAATCAAAATTGTTAATGGAGTTAGGCAAGGTTGCCCCTTTCCTCTCCTCTTTAACTCTGTATATGGAACCACTTTTCATGCTTATCAAACAAGCTACATTTCTACCCACCCCCTAATATATATAACTTAAAAGATTTCCCTATCGGCATACACGAGATGACCTTGAACATATATTCACACCTCCCCAACTCTGGACCCAATTAAAATAACTGCCTTCTATCAAAAATATTATCTCTAACCTAGCAAACTACAAGATAAATAGGAAAAAAATCCTTACTACTCCCTTTAAACATTCACCTGAGGTTACCTAACATCACATCATCAACTACAGAGATCAAACCAAAGAGCAAATACATACTTAGGTATTCAATTTTCTAAGGTAAACTACATACACTACTATCAAGACAATGTAGTCAGGTAACTGGTCAAACGTACAAAACAATATCATAAGATGGTCTAAGCTCAAGTCTCCCGCTTTTGGCCAGAAACAAATAGCAGTGACTTGATATATTCTCCCTAGGCTTCTACCCATTTCCAAGCCAACTACTAACACTCTGCATAACAATTTTTTAAAAAAATTATAACAACCATCTCTAAAATTTATCTAAATTCAATCAAATTGGTCAGATTATGTATTCAAAGCTTATTTGGTCCTAAGGAACAGTGGGGACTGGGCCTACCTGACTTTAAAAACCTATTAAGTGAGAGATTTCATTAACGCTAGTAGAATTTTTAAAATAGCGTCCTAAAAGAATAAACAGTTATGGACCCCACCATGGATGTCTCTCTAATAACTATATTAAATCGTTAAAATTCAACCCGGCTGCTCTCCCATTTTTAAACGAAAATAACCTAGGGACCCTAAAGCACACAAAAAACATAATATTTAACATAAAATCCCTACAGGCAATATTTAAATCTCTGAACCTTTCACACTTGTTTGGGGTTTAGATGAAGCGGTTGTAAAATAACAATCTTAAGCTAAACGGTAACATGCTAAACTTGGAGCACACCTCACTGCTAACACCTCTGTTTCAGCTTTTCCCCTCATACCAATCAATACCTGACATGAGAACTAGCCTCTGCTTTACCATATAAGTACTTTAATGGTACTCACGACAAATTAGGGATATAGTAAGTAAACCTCTAGAACATCCATTAGTTTCCCTCGACAATGATATCTTAAATTACGCAAACACTCAATACATCTCCTGCTCCAGTGGAAAAATGATCTCAAATGTGTATGCCATTATTATGACGCTTCGATACTGTGAATAAACTAAATGTTTTGAAATTCCTGGTCCAAGATCAACCCTGATATTAACCAAAACCAACCTTGTGCTGCTATAAACTCAAGCACTAAATCGACTCCCTTTAAGAAGATGAAATACACCCAAATGATGATCACCGTGAACAATGATTTCCCCCACGATCCGGAACAAAATTCTTTCCCTAATCTTTCCCCTAATTGTACACATTGCCTCAACCAATTGATGATATCCTCACTCAAGGCTTTGGAGCTGCTAATGTTCCTACAAGCTATGGTGTGCCTTTGAGGGTGATTCTGAAAAATGGTTACGAAAACCACCCCTGTCGTGGGAATTACCATTCTTCATAACTCTGAGTATCAGAAAGAAAATGCAAGGTACTGATTCCTATCTTTATGTTGATCAAATACTACATCTTCTTGAATTGAAAACAGAAACTCCCCTATCAGCAGCTGGATTTAAACACATAGCCGCATTAATTACCTCAAGGCACATAAATACCTGTTCCAATAATACAAAACAAAACCAGTTATGAAGGAATTTTGGGAAATATTATCTGGAAATTACATACTTAAATAAGCACTGCTATATTACAGAAACCAATATAGTCCTTATCTCAGCTTGTACTTGAATTATAAGAGAATTGATATGGGCATTGTGTGAACTGCACATAGTTGTTTTTTGATGTTTTATTCTATACACAATTTGCATAACGGGCTTCAATTAGATGTATTGTTTGTAATGGTTTTGTCCTATTGTAAGATTGAAAAATTTGTACAAAGAATTCAAAAAAAAAAAAAAAGAACGTATGCTCCATTATTTGCTGGCACAGATCAAGTGCTTGACATTAATTTTTTGTGTTGTCAAAAACAGATAGGATCTGGTGACTGCGGTCTTTTTGCTGTGGCCAATGGTGTTGCTCTTGCAAATGAATCATGTTTGTCCAACATGCACTCATCTAAAGGGAAATGATACGATATTTAAGTCTATACATTGATGAGAGATAGCGAGACAATGTTTCCGCACACACTAGTGGAAAAAAAGAAAAGTCTAAGAAAGTACAGTTGACACTGCATTGTTTCTGTAACATATATAAACTGGATGAGAACATGACTGAATGCCATGAATGTAAAACATGGCTACATTTCACAAGTCCTGGTGATACAAAGGATGACCGGTGTGTGAAAACCTCAAAAATGTTATTTGGCAACAAATGTGAGGGAAAAAACAAATGGATTTAGTGGTGAAGGCACTTTAAAAACACTGTGGTTTTTTCCCCATCTTTGGGGGGCAAATTTTTTCCTTTTTTTAATTTTTGGCCAATTTTTTCCCCTTTCATTTTGCACTTTCTTTTAAAGAATGATTGTAAATATATGTGTCCAATAAACAATGTCCATAGACCATATTTTGAATTGTTATCAAACATATAAGTCAATAGAAATATTACTAGGCATATAATCTAGTCAAAGACGGCCCATGAAGATGACAAGTATGTGCCAATACACAATTAAATGACAATGCCCCCAAGTAACATGTCCACAAGAGATCAAATCCCAAACCCTTTTAGCAACAAGACAAAGAGTTCAGAGATGGACTCAATATTGATAATCTTCCCATCACACAAGATATTTCCTTAAAACAGTACCAAAATCTGACAATCCGCGGGGATGGTTCCACCTCGATGAAAAAACGCCCAAATAGTAGAATTGTATACAGGCCAAAATCCACAATTATAAGTTGCACAGAATCACGAATCTCAGATGATTCAATATGTCCATTTATCAGATTACCAAGTAGTAGAAACCCATAGTCCAAAACGACTTATTAGAATCGGCTCATATATGGGCTGTTTACAAAATGCTTGCACATGACGGTACTGCAACTGGCATAGATCACCTTTCATTGCTTAAAATGTTACTGGCTAAATGTGTTAAAGATCCACAGTAATAGCAGGATATAGTTTACCCACAATGCTGAGCATGACATTTGCTGGCCTAAAGAGCAACCCTAGCACCTACGTGGGTAACAGCATTATTCAGAACTTCCAAAGAATCAAAAGCTTATCATGCTTCACTCTGTAAATGTGTTTACTCTAAGAACAGGTGAATATCATAAACATTATTGCAGTTTCCAGTACACTGACAGTGATGTCATCCACATTGAACTCAGTGGTGCAAAACTGATTGTTCATAGTTCTGTTGGAAAGCTTTTGGCAGACACAGTGCAAGTGCTACATACATTGTTTTTCTTTCATGAAATACCACAGAAAGTTATCTATGAATGCTGAAATGTCTTACATATCACTATCTGACTGTGTCAAATGCCCTTAGATTTTGAATAGTGAACCATAACAACAAAACAACCCTATACAAAATGTCTCATCTACCGCGGTGGTGGTGCTGCGGTAGCGTTGTCGCCTCACAGTAAGACGCTGTCCGGTTCGATTCTCAGCTAGAGCGACTTCTGCATGGAGACATGCATGAATGGGCATACCTTCGTTGAAGGTTGTGCGTCAGGGCTGGTAACTCAGCACGTAAAAATCAACTACCAATCATTAGCAGACTGGAGTTCCGCTGTGGCGACCCCTAACCAGGAAAAGGCGAAAGACACAACAACAAAATGTCTCATCTGTTAACAGGCTGCTTTTTAAGTCTTTTTTACCACTGCTTTGCACAGGTCTGTGATGACCCCAAGACACAGTACACTTACCTGCTACTGCTGCTGACCTCATCAATGCAGCATAAGTTCATACTGGGGACACTGCAGTTGATTCTTGTATATGCGTAATGAAAACTGAATCACTGTTTGTATACAATAAGTCTTCCACATTTTTCTCTTCGATAGATAATCCATGTACAGATGAAACAATACCTCTATCAGAACAACAGTGAATAATTGCTACCCAAGGAAAGCTCCTACCCACCTTCAACTTGTTTTTCCTGCAACTGAAAAAGAACTCAGTAGGCAGACTACTTATTTTGACTTCCTGAAGTAGTGTCTATGGAATATTTTCAGTATCTTCCACTGCAGCTGACAGAACTTTCATTTCCACTGTATGATCAGAGCATCTATTCTCCTCATTGTCTTACATGCTATCATTGTCAACTGTCATTGTCCTCCCATCATGCATAGCAGCACAATTGAAATTGTTCATGGCTATGGTAAGGGATGTTACCTGTTATGCAGTCCAGATTTCCATACTGACCTGGTATGACTACCCCAGTGAAAAAAGTTAATCAATAATGTATATAATATCTGTGTAGTAAAACAGCACATGCAAAACTATTGCCTGTGCTAATGTTGTCATAGTTGCATGTCATTTTATGAGATTTCTGGTGAGGGAACTAGAATGATGTTCCGTTTTTGCATGCACTTTTTTTCTGTTCCAGGTTTGAGAAATGGAAAACTTAAGGTATGGATGAGTAAAAATACTTTATCGTTGAATACCATGGGAAATAAATACTATATATTAGCTGTTCAATTTCAGTAGTGTCCAGATAACATATGTAGATATGGGAAAGTGCCATACAACATGAAATTTCTAACAGAATAACTTAGAGTACCAGTGATATCTGGCAGGTCTACTGTTATGGTATGAGAAGACAACCAAAGTTATGACAAGAACACCAAATAATGCTAAGTGTAGTTACTGTGGAGTTTAGCATATTTCATGGTTTTATTTGTATTTTTTTCCATTTAGATATGTTCAGCTCAATGCCCAAGGATATGAGAAATATCATAAACACAATGAGGAGATACCAGCATTTTTGAAGAATCACCCACGAGACTTTGTTTTACATGTAATGCAGAGATACTTTAGTACTCTGGACAATACGCATATAACATCTGTAAATGAACAAAATGGAATGTTCAAAATAAAAAGTGAGTCTCATAATGAAAAAACATACACAGTTGATTTGGGCAGTGAGTCACCATCATGCAGTTGTGAAGACTGGAGAAGATTCCTCTTGTCATGCAAACACGTGTTGCATTTTTCGTTGCATTGATGGATGGAGTTGGAATAGCCTTCATAACTCATATTCTGAAAACCCATTGTTTATATTAGATAAAGACTGTTTGTCATGCAGTGATCAGTGAGAGACATCCAAAGACACAATTGCAAAACAGGAGCATGTACAGGTACTGAAAACAGATCAATCATTACTTGACCTGCTGCCATGTAGGAGAACCATGTTAATTGGGCGTGTACACAGTACCTAAAGAAAATAACAGAACCATGTTAATCGGGCGTGTACACAGTACCTAAAGAAAATAACAGAACCATGTTAATCGGGCGTGTACACAGTACCTAAAGAAAATAACAGAACCATGTTAATCGGGCGTGTACACAGTACCTAAAGAAAATAACAGAACCATGTTAATTGGGCAGTGTACATAGTACCTAAAGAAAATAACAGAACCATGGTAATCGGGCAGTGCACACAGTACCTAAAGAAAATAACAGAACCATGTTAATCGGGCAGTGTACACAGTACCTAAGGAAAATAACAGAACTTTGTTAATCGGCAGTGCACATAGTACCTAAAGAAAATAACAGAACCATGTTAATCGGGCATATACACAGTACCTAAAGAAAATAACAGAACCATGTTAATCGGGTATGTACACAGTACCTAAAGAAAATAACAGAACCATGTTAATTGGGCGTGTACACAGTACCTAAAGAAAATAACAGAACCATGTTAATCGGGCGTGTACACAGTACCTAAAGAAAATAACAGAACCATGTTAATCAGGCGTGTACACAGTACCTAAAGAAAATAATAGAACCATGGTAATTGGACAGTGCACACAGTACCTAAAGAAAATAACAGAACCATGTTAATCGGGCAGTGTACACAGTACCTAAGGAAAATAACAGAACTTTGTTAATCGGGCAGTGCACACAGTATTTGGTGACAAATGAGAACCATGTTAATCGGGCAGTGCACATAGTACCTAAAGAAAATATATTGTTTATTTGGTGACAAATGAGAACCATGTTAATCGGGCAGTGTACACAGTACCTAAGGAAAATAACAGAACCATGTTAATCGGGCGTGTACACAGTACCTAAAGAAAATAACAGAACCATGGTAATCGGGCAGTGTACACAGTACCTAAAGAAAATAACAGATTGTTTATTTGGTGACAAATGAGAACCATGTTAATCGGGCAGTGTACACAATACCTAAAGAAAATAACAGAGTGTTTATTTGGTGACAAATGAGAACCATGTTAATCAGACAGTGTACACAGTACCTAAAGAAGATATATTGTTTATTTGGTGACAAATGAAAGTCTGCAAAACCTTTCTGATATGCAAAACAAGTATCAGAATATGCATACACAGAAATACCAGCTGATCATGGTTTGCCACTGACTGAGCACCTGGTAAGCAGCAGTCACATGGACAAATACTCTCCCTTCCATAACGAAAATATGGAAAGAGAAAACATGTGGGAGCACAGAGGGTTGGGAAAAAGCAGACCTGCAGAAGGTTGATGTCTGGGAAAGTACTGAAATGACATCCAAAAATACCAAAGAACATAAATACACAATCGAAGACAATGTCGATATCTTGTCAGTTAGTGATGTTATTGCAGTGATACCACCAGAGGAACAGTTACATGGAATCACAGAGGATGCAGACAGATGGTCATTACTTCCAGGTAGCAAGCTGACAGAGCGGGAAGAACAATCAGATACAGTAGAAGATGAAGATGATACCTGGACAGTAATTCATGGAATCAAACTAACATACCAAGACAGAAATTACATTTCCACTGGTGAATGGCTCAGTGATAACATCATTAATGCATGTCAGTATTTACTTGCAGAAAAGCATCCATGCTATGGTGGTTTTATAGACACTGTGTTTCTTGCTCATAAGTCTGTGAGTGAAATTGATTCTGAAAAGATTATCCAGATTCATCATGTTGGGGTACACTGTGTTGTGTCAAGCAGGTGTGGTACATGTGTAACAGTCTATGACTCTACAATTCTCTGGCATCTCAGAGACACTGAAGGAACAGTTCATTAGAATGTATGCTCCATTGTGGAATTCCAAAATGGCTGCCATCCTATAAGCAGTGTTTTCACAGAGCTCTGCCACTCTCCTAAAATCTAACACCTAATTTTAAGGGTTGAAGCTCTTTTCAAATCATAATAACTTTACAGAAGATTCAAGAACCTTACCTACGGTGCTTACCAACATTTTGAGAGAACGAGAGAGGATCTGCTGTGAAGGATTGTGCCTGATCTGTTGGTCTCCTCTACTAGTAGGCCGGACTACATGTGCACTAGGCCTCGGAGGCCCTCCACTCCTGTGAAGGAAAAAAACAGTGTAAAGATACTAAACCATGTCAAAAGAACTGGATCACATGGAAACTCAGACTACTAAAGCAAAATTTTCAACTATTGCTTCTCCAGAAAAAGAAGTAACCACAAAAAGGGCTAGAACTACTAAACAACAAGAAGTGCCTAAGGCAACACCAGTAACATCAAAGGAAAAACCTGACTCAATCTACATGGAAGAACTAAAGACTGCTCTTTTACCTATTCAAACAGCAATCCAAGGCCTCTCACACCAACTTAAATCTTTCAATGAATCCATAGACAGAATCTTAACCAGAATGGACAAAACAGAAGCAAGGATGCTGGAAAATGAGATTAAAATGGATCAGTTACAAAAAGATCAAAATAATAATGACTCAAACATAAAGATCATACAACAGAAATGAATTGATCTCGAAGCCAGATCCAGATGTAACAACCTTATCATTAGAGGCATCCCAGAAAATATAACACAAACAGACTTGTTAGAAAGCATCTCTGAAATTTTTTCCATTTTTCTGGACAAAGAACCTCTCTCAGATAAAATAATTATTGAACGTGCACACAGAGCCCTAAGACCAGCAAGTAACAGTACTACTCCGAGACCAATATATGTTAAGATTCTAAACTACCAACATGTGAATAAGATAACATATGCATAAAAAAAAAAGAAATTCATACAATGGAAAGGCTCAAAAATATCCCTCTCCCCAGATCTTCCAACCCCAATCAAGCAAGAGAGACAGAAATTAGCTCCCTTCTGCGACTACTTGATCAAAAAACAAATCAGATTTCAGATGAGGTATCCGAATACCCTTAATTTCACCCACCAAGGAGTTCAACTGTCAGCACATAACTATGAAGAAGCCGTGGTCATCTTTGAAAAAGCATTTAGAGAGCGCCCAGATAAAGCAACACAAAAAGCTTAGCTGATATATTTATATATATAAAAAAAAAAAAAAAAAAAAAGATCCAAAATGTGCTATTGCAGGACACAAAAGCATTAATAACCTTGGAACTAAGGTAAATTTTCACTGTCAGCCTCATTCCACACCTCTCAAAATGAAAATATGGCACAAGTTACTTAACTAGTCGAACTCTGCCTAAAAAAGGCAGCTCTTGAAAAGAACGCCCACAGTATATGTTATTACTAATAAAAGAAGTCTAAATCTCCAAATAACACACTTCCGAAAAGTGTGATCAGCGTATAACAGTTCTCCAAGGAGCCTTCGATGTTTAAACCCACAAACATACCGTAGTAATTGACTGGCAGTCTTTCTTTGGCTCTCCCTTGGCTAGCGACAGCTACGGAGGGTACGCGAACTACAAGACAGTCCCTGGATAAATCTCCACACTACAGGCCTGCCAAACAAGACGTTTAGACCTCCGACACTGCGACGACCCTCAGCCTTCCCTTGATGCAAAGGGATCTTAAAGCAACAGCACCTGTTAGAGCTTCCTCGGCGGTTGGAAAGTTTCCTGCTAGCATCAGTCCTCAGAGTGTGAAACAATCGATTCTACAGAAGCTGCAATTAACTATGATGGATCGGAGAAAGTGTAGTTAAAATCTACAATAGATGGCCCAGGTTGGAAGAGGTAACAGTAAAAATAGAGACCTATGAAGGACTGAACATCTCTTAAAAACTAAATTATTGACACATTTTAAACTGTAGCAGCTTTGCCTTTCCCCATATACACTCCTGCAGTGATGCTTGTGTCCCAGATACATATTGATAACTGGTCTTTACAAAACTCAGATTGTGGTGCTCCAGATGAGAGGCAGATGAGTTATTCCTGCTGACAAAGGAGCCTGTTTTGGCATGTGGTTACCAGGTTACCAGTTCTGACACCCCTATTTTCTGTAATGTCACTTTCCAGTTTCTGTAAGCCATTATGGGCATAATCACTCCTCTCATGCACTGTTAATTATGGAGTGATACTTCTCTTTAACAATCATATTTCTACAACACTATGTGTGATTGTTGCTTTCTCCTGTAATGCCAAAATCTATTGCTACAGCACTATCACTATTTAGATCTCTCCTTCCACTATGCCCAGCCAATGCAGACATTCACTGTTAAGCCTTTAGAATGACATATGTGCTGCAGTACGGCAGGCAGTTTAATATACTGGTATATCCTTTACAGCACTAACCATTTTCATGGAAAGCTTTTTTCTCCTCAACACAGTACATTCTATTAGTAATCATAACATACTTCTGGAAGACTACAGCGTGCAGTCCACGAAGGTTAGTACTGCTAGCCAAGAAGCTGCACACTTCTTCCAATCGTCCTGAAAATGTACTGTGGTTTAGTTAGTGACCAAATGACTGTATAGGCATCTATAAACAAGGTTAAAGTATATACACCCGCCTACTCTTGTTTTCATCGCCGCTGTATCTGGGTATGTTCAGTTCAATGGCAAACAGATATACCTGGTTGGCTATTATTATTTCAGGGTGAATATATACTCAGTGATAGCATTATTTGTCTGTTAGCTCCGTTAGATACTGCCACTCTACCTGTATAAACGACCAGGCTTGTCATTTACTGTTGCCATGATCAATTTAGACCTAATTTTAAGTCGAGAATGGTGCCAGGAGACAATGATATACTGAAAAGGCACCCTGAAGGCAAATATAATGACTTTAATTTAAAACTATTACCTAGAAATAGAAATGGGCTACACAGTGAATAATAGGCCACAAAAGAAGGAAAATATTTTACAAAGCTGATCTGTAAAGCCTTAACAATAGTATACATCAACCCTGCTCTGCTTGATTACATTATTTTCTTCTTTGCTAAATGAAGACTGTCCTATAGACATAGCAGACAAAAACCACATACTTAGCTTGGCTGATAGTTATCAAACTAGCTAAGAAAAACAAAATCAGTTGAATGGGTAACAACAATGTATAAATATGCTCATATCATACTTAAAACAACCACCAATCAAAAAAAAATGACTACAGAACAGAAAATTAACCTAGTGTCTTATATATAATGACATATGCTGGGTTATAGTCTGAACAAATATTATACACGCACCATAAATGTGCAATAATATATGTTTAATGCACACTCAGTAATATTGACTTTCTTTTCTAGGCTCTCATATTTAGACAGATATTGGCACAGTGCAGAGTAGTCTATAGCAATCTTCATTAACTACATCTTGATGTACAGTAATTAACCAAGAAAACATGATGATACAGAGGTATTCTTATACCGCAGTCTGTTGTCTGATAGGAAGACGTAATACCTCTAAGTATTACCTACCAAAACCAACTGAAAAATGATTCAATAACTACAAATGTTCACAGGTTGGATGATAATATTAACAATTTATTGCATTGCATACTGTGCTCTCTAGCCTTTACACACACTGTGTGATGTCTGTAACTACTTACCATACTGCATTCTGCTGTCTCTAGACTTATGTGACAGGTAGTGTCAGTAATAGTTAGTACACTGGGTGCTGATGTTTGTAAACTTGATGTCCTGGACATACCTTTCGACTGTTCAGATTTTTGCAGAATGTCCAGATTTTTGTCTCTTATTGTTTGTCCATTTTCCATAAAATTGTGGTGGTAATTTGAGTTATTCTCTCTCCTTAAACACCTTTCGATTCTGCAGGAGGTGACACTAATAGATAATTACACAGGATTAACGTATTTGACATACATAAACCTCCCAGTGGAGATTCTCTTTCATGAAAGGAATCAGCATTAAAGACCCCAGTATATATGGCACTGACCTTTGATCACCGGGCAAATTGCCTAATCGATATATAGTCCCTAATTGGGAAAGTCCCCCCCTCCTCGTACATTTAATGAGAGCTTCACTTAAGAATATATAAATACCTTAATTAACAATTTACAATACCCTTATATAAGATTTGAATAGAGATATTCGAAATGTGTAACTCTGCATGTTTGTACCTTTATCTGGCAGAGGTTTAAGTTTGTGCTAAACACTGCATGGGCTTTGCTATGCATTTTGGTATATGGTATGTTAGAAAGTACTATCTGGGAACAATATATTTCTCCTATTTGGTGATTTCAAGATCACATTACTTGGTTTTCCCAGACCCTTCCGGGCTTAGGGGGAGGTGGATAGGCACCGGGATTAAGCGGGAAGGACTTATCATACTTGCCCTCATGCTCATAATACAGCGTCTTAATAATATACAGTGTTGTTTCTTTTCTGTAAGATATTCCCTAGAGTTTAAGCTACTAATTTCATTCAAATGACGTGGAACATAGAATCATGGAACATTAAGGGCTTACAATCACCTAAAAAAAAAAAATACTTATGCATTTAACCTTGAAATCTTCCTCGAATATTACCTTTCTTCAAGAGACTCATTTGATGAATCAACAATGGGAACAAGAAAAATCAAGACCATGGATCAAAAAGATCATAGCGTCAGAAGGCACTACGAATAGTTCAGGAGTAGCCATTATTATTAAAAACAATTTTGGTGCAGATATAGAAAAGGTGGGGTCAGATGAGGAGGGTAGATGGTGTTACTTCACTACAAACACCCTGTATTAACTAAACCTATTCTAATTATAAACATATATGCCCCCTGTACATCCCAACAAACGTTTTTCACAAAATTGTACAACCTCATCACCTTATTTCCTAATCATTATTATATTGTTGGAGGAGATTGGAATTCAGTACAGGACCCCAAAACAGACAGATCAAATCCCAAAGCGAGATTTAACTACTTAGCCCACAAAACCATCATTGAATTGAAAGAAGACTTCAGTTTATTTGACCCATACATATTTTCGGACCAGGTACAGAAAAAGAAAAATTACACTTTTTTCTCTAGCTGTGCCAAAAGTTGGTCTAGGCTGCATTTTTTCCTTATATCTCTGGCATTCTATAACATGGACATTTCGTTCACCCGATCTCCAAGAACACTTTCAGACCACTCGAAGATCTCTATAAGTATTCACCAACATAGCAAGGACCCATCAATCAAAACAGATATCAGTTGGAAGTTGAACCCCAACCTTCTAGGGAGAGAGGAAATAAAATCTCTAATTAATGAATATTTAGATAGCTTTCTCCAATCAAAGGATTCCTTCCAATCTCCCATAGACTGTGAATGGGCCGCAGTTAAGTCAATGATTAGGGGTTCATTGATAAATAAAGCCGCATATTATAAAAAACTTCGGAACAAAAAAGAAAGGGAATTAATTGCCCAACTACATAAAGCTGAAGAAGAGTCCCAAGTGAATCACACTACACTGCTGGAAGAACATATAATCCGGCTACAAAAAGAACTAATCTCATTACAAGCAGATAACTTAAGTTTACATGAAATTAAATCCTTGGCGTTATACGCAGATGTAATACATAGTCCCTCTAGATTTTTGGCCAGAGTGATCAACCTAACTAAATCCTCTACTTTTATACCAGAAATACAATTCCAAGGCAAGGATCAGCAGAAACCTACTCAAATTATTACAATATTTGAAAATATTTTCTCCCAAACCCATGGACCCTCTGAGAATATGACTGATGAAACAGAAATACATTCCTTTCTCAATAACCTAACCTTTGCCAAACTAACAGAGAAACAAAATAAATTCCTAGAGAGGGATATTACTACACAAGAAATTATTTCCGTCATAAAAAACCTCAAACCCAATAAATCCCCCGGCCCAGATGGTTTTACGGCAGAATTTTATAAAGCTTTTAATATGAAACTAGCCAAAATCTTAAAGTTATTGTATAATTATATTATCTTGTATGGGTTTAAAGATATCCATTTGAATGCCTCTAGAACCGTCCTCATCCACAAACATAATACAGACGCAAAAAATCCGGGAAACTACAGACCCATATCCATGATTAACTTAGACATGAAAATTCTAGCCACGATCCTGGCTAATAGGCTCAAAGCCGTTATCTCATATATTATTTCCCCCGAACAATCGGGTTTTATTCCAGGTAGACAAACTAATGATCAAACCTTACTTCTAAAAGCATTGATACATCATTCTAAATTAAAAAAAACACCCGATATATGCTTTAGTAGTAGATGCATCGAAGGCATTCGATAGACTAAGTACTAAATTCTTATTTGCTATCTTACCATGCTTCAATATCCCAATCTCTTTTATAAACAAATTAAAAACTCTCTATTCTACAGCATATACCACCCTACAAATCAATAAACACATATCTAACAGAATCAAAATTGTTAATGGAGTTAGGCAAGGTTGCCCTCTTTCCTCTCTCCTCTTTAACTTATATATGGAACCACTTTTCATGCTTATCAAACAAGCTACATTTCACCACCCCCCTAATATATATAACTTAAAGATTTCCCTATCGGCATACGCGGATGACCTGAACATATATTTCACCCTCCCCAACTCTGACCCAATTAAAATACTATCTTCTATCAAAATATTCTCTAACCTAGCAAACTACAAGATAAATAGGGAAAAATCCTTAATACTCCCTTTAAACATTCACTCGAGGTTACCTAACATCACATCAACTACAGAGATCAAATTCAAAGAGCAAATACAATACTTAGGTATTCAATTTTCGCAAGGTAACCACACTTACTATCAAGACAATGTAGTCAGGTACTGGTCAAACGTACAAAACGATATCATAAGATGATCTAAGCTCAAGCTCCCGTTTTTGGCCAGAACAACAGTGATTAAAATGAATATTCTCCCTAGGCTTCTCTACCTATTTCAAGCAACTACTAACACTCTGCATAACAATTTTTTTAAAAAAATTATAACAACTATCTCTAAATTTATCTGGGCCCCTAAATCGGTCAGGATTAGCTATTCAAAGCTTATCTGTCCTAAGGAACAGGGGGGACTGGGCCTACCTGACTTTAAAACCTATTATGAGATTATTAACGCTAGTAGAATTTTTAAAATAGCGTCCTACAAGAAGAATAAACTGTTATGGACCCCACCATGGATGTCTCTCTATAATAACTATATTAAATCGTTAAAATTCAACCTGGCCGCTCTCCCATTTTTAAATGAAAATAACCTAGGGACCCTAAAGCACACAAAAAACATAATATTTAACATAAAATCCTTACAGGCAATCTTTAAATCTCTGAACCTTTCACACTCGTTTGTTATTTTATAACCGCTTCATCTAAACCCCAATCTTAAGCTAAACGGTAACATGCTAAACTTGGAGCAATACCCCCTACTGCTAAATACCTCTATTTCGGATCTTTTCCCCCTTAGACACCAATCAATACCTGACATGAGAACTAGCCTCGGCTTACCATATAAGTACTTAATGGTACTACGACAAATTAGGGATATAGTAAGTAAACTCCTAGAACATCCACTAGTTTCGGGCAATGATATCTTAACATGCAAAACACTAATAAATCTCCTGCTCAGTGGAAAAAAAATGATCTCAAATGTGTACAAAGCCATTATGACGCTTAGTTACCAGAATAAACTAAATGTTTCGAAATTCTGGTCAAAGATCAACCCTGATATTAACCAAAACCAACTTGCGAAGGCTATAAACCTAAGCACTAAATCGATTCCCTTTAAGAAGATGAAATACACCCAAATGATGATCGTGAACAATGCGTATTTTACCCCCACGATCCTGAACAAAATTTTCCCTAATCTTTCCCCTAATTGTAAATATTGCCCAAACCAATCGGATGATATCCTTCACTCGTTTTGGAGCTGCAAATGTTCCTACAAGCTATGGTGTGCCTTGAGGGTGATTCTTGAAAAAATCGGTTATGAAAAATCCACCCTGTCGTGGGAATTTACCATTCTTCATATTCCCCCCCCTGGAGTATCAGAAAGAAAATGCAAGGTACTGATTCCTATCTTTATGTTAATCAAATACTACATCTCCTTGAATTGGAAAAACAGAAACTCCCTATCATGGGAAGGATTTAAACACATAGCGATTAATTACCTCAAGGCACATAAATACCTGTTCCACAATATTAAACAAAAAACAGTTATGAAAGAATTTTGGGAAATATTATCTGAACATATACTTAAATAAGCACTGTTATATTACAGAAACCAATAGTCCTTATCTCGCTGTACTTGAATTATACAGGAATTGATATGGGTATTGTATGAACTGTACATAGTTGTTGTTTTTGATGTTCTTATTCTATACACAATTTGCATAATGTATTTCTCAATTAGATGTATTGTTTGTAATGGTTTTTGTCCTATTGTGTAAGATTGAAAATTTGTAATAAAAAAGAATTCAAAAAAAAAAAAAAAGAACGTATGCTCCATTATTTGCTGGCACAGATCAAGTGCTTGACATTAATTTTTTGTGTTGTCAAAAACAGATAGGATCCAGTGACTGTGGTCTTTTTGCTGTGGCCAATGCTGTAGCTCTTGCAAATGAATCATGTTTGTCCAACATACGCTTCATCCAAAGGAAAATGAGACAATATTTAATTCAGTGCATTGATGAGAGAGAGAGATGAAGATGTTTCCACACACATTAGTGGAAAAAAAAACAAAGTGTAAGAAAGTACAGTTGATACTGCATTGCTTCTGTAACATATATAAAGTGGATGACAGCATGATTGAATGCCATGAATGTAAAACATGGCTACATTTCACATGTGCTGGTGTTACAAAGGATGACCGGTGTGTGAAAACCGCAAAGAGGTTATTTTGCAACAAATGCAGCAAAAAAGAGCAGTGGAGTAGTGTGAGGCACTAAAAACAAGTGTATTTCCATCTGTGGCACTGTCCTAATTTGGCATTACATTTCATGGCTTTGAACACTGTGGTTCTGTTGACCAGCCATACTATCAGTGTTATAGGGTAAAGACCCAGTAACATTACTTGGTGCTTACTTCTTGTTTGATGGTAGTTTTCTATGGTCCTATTGTATTTTACCTCATTTTTTCATATATTGCACTTTGCTATTTAAAATATCAGTATTTGTGTAGATTTCATTTCAGTGATATAATGCAATGACACTGGCAGTTCAATCAAGCTGAAAATTCAAGCAGTGCAGGGAATTTCCCTAAAGAAGCAGTGATGTCTGGTGTCAAGGGAAACCTAAGAATAGACCATAGCAACTGTACACTTTCCCTGGAGTAATGTACAGGGTAGGGAAGTGAAGCAGTACTAGAATGTTCCTGTTTTATGAGTAGCCTAGTGAAGACAAATCAGAAATATAAAGTAGATGTAAGAGTGACATGCACATGGAATTGGGCTGCATTGTGCAGTAATGTTCCTGCAAATGAAGGCAGATAAGTAACTCATGCCCTAAGGAAACATCCAGTAGGAGTATGAATGTAGTCAGAATCATTGCGGATATATGCATAGTCATAGTCAGAATCATTGCAGATATATGCATAGTCATCAATGATGTGACACGAAAAATTCCACAATGTGTCAATGTGGCACAACATATATTTCAGTAATTTCTGCAGTTAGTTATAATACATTATGTAGTTATATCATTATGTACAGCTCCACTGTAAATAGTTTGTTTTAGAAGAGTGCTTTCAGTTGGTACTGGTATTACACTACATGCTTTACACTTCTGGGGTTTGATGACTAGGGTCTACTTCAGAAGACTGACAGCTCAAAACACTGAAACTCAAATGATCGAAAACTCAAAATATAGAATGTGGAATTTTTTCCTTCAGTACTATTGTGCAATTCTGGAAGATGGTATATATATATATAATTAGCAGGGGGTGTGAGGGACTGTGCCCTCCAAATCCCACATGGGAAGTGTAGGGAGGCTTGCCCCCCCTGCATGAAAATTTTGTTCCATATTTTGAGTTTTCAGTCATTTGAGTTTCAGTCTTTTGAGCTGTTGGTCTTCTGAAGTAGACCCAATGAGTAGGTAGTGCTGTCCTTTTTATACAGCTACATAGATGTGGAACTTTAACAAGCTTTGCTCACTCAATTTTATTACATAATTTTACAACTTTGAATTGAGTAATTATTAACAGAATGCTGTGAATTCAGATAATCACTTTGATGTTAGTGCGGGTATTATTACTGGTGCTTTTTAAAATACTTGTTACCTACCTCAGTTTTACTGTCCAGATGAATGTTTGTTCTAAAGTGTGCACTACTTCAGTTATGCACTGGTGTATGGTTTATTTTTTACTGCAAATATTATGGGTAACTTCATGTTACATATGTGTTTGTGTCAGTACTGTACTTGTATTTGATCATTGTTAGTGTAAAAGGATGTGTTGCACTGTTTCATGTAACAGATAACAAATAACACAGTGGTGCTCATGGAAATATTCATGGCTGAAGCATCAACAATTGTATATTGTTTTAGAGAAATATCTATATCTATTTTTGTATATTTATATATTTTATACTCACCAGTGGAAGATATTCAGAAAAATAAATAGGCTGAATAAAAAAACTTGTACATTTCATTTGTAAAATGTGTCTCAGTGTTTGTTTCCATTAAGATCTATTTCTGTTGATATGATTTTTTTTTAATGTGATATACAAACCATTCTACATTTTCCATAATTATAGCAGTATCTTGGAGGTCCAAAACTACAGTAGTATTACATTATAATCAGTAGTAATGTTTAGGAAGTAACAGGTCAAATGTTTGTCAGAATACAGTAATCTGCACAAATTGTGTGTCTTACAGCTCAGGATAGGTAGAGGTAAATCAGTCTTGTAGCAGCCATCAAGGTAACAAAGAAAGAACTCTGAAAGTAACGTTGATGTGGCCATCAGTACTCCCTCATACATGGTGATACACAATGATGGCAGGTCTGAGTGTTATTTCCTTTTAACGTTACAGCTGCAGTATGCCACTTAGAAGTTCACACAGTGTATCCATACTGTACCCTTGGCATTGTACAGCAGCCACTATATCCTAACCTAAAGTACTCCAAGCATTGTTACTGTACACTTTACATTTGTCAATATTCTCCTGTACTTGTCAGTACAGTCAGCCTGATGCCCAGTAATGTCAGCAGGATTGTTTTGTGTTTTTTGCCTAGCACTACACACTAAGTACTTCTTCCAGCTATAAAGTGGCTTTTGAACAAGTTCAGAAAAGGGCTGGTTATTCCTCCATTAAAGTACATGTACCAGCTATGTACTATTCACACAGGATTCCATCTGTCATGCGTGGCATCTTACAGGATATGCAAGGATGTTATTGAAGGTATCAGTATTAGGCCCCCAGTCTGTCATTGAGACCTAAACTTTGTTCATAAAAGGTCACACTGTCTCCTTTAGATGCACTTCATTACTCTGATGATAAGTTGCAGTTATGGAAAACTCAATTTTGTGTTTTGGACATAACTATGAAGCTGTCAGAATTGTAGGCCTTATCTTGTAAGGTTCCTTTTTTTTTTTATTGGCAAGCAAAGACATACTATCCCTGAGAAGCAATCTGTGCCTTATACCAGAAGTGGCTACAAAGGGCAGCCTCAGTTAGTAAATTCACCTTCATCTTTTTTTTTTTCCATATTTAAGTTTCAAGTTTAAAGTCATGGAATCATGTTAACTTACATCAAATCACTTATTGCTGTGTACATCACTTTTATTAACATACTTTATTGCAAAATCATTGACCGGAAAACCCCAGACAAGGATGCTGTTTACCATTGTGCAAGTGTAAGGTATACTTGCAAATAGTTTTTATGCATCTCCAGGGGAAATGACAGAGAGGATACATTTGAGTTGCACTGCTTGGTCTGCAGCCATAGTTACAGATGTTTGTTTTGCTCACTATTCTATGTATGGGAGACTTTTACACAAAAAGTTGACAGGTGGAGTTCTGTCACATATAGAAAGTGAACTGTGTAAGTGCCAGTAGTAATGCTGTTATCATTTCTACTTATGCTACTTGTGCACTATTTAATTCAAAATCTGGTTATGATCATTTGTGTCTTAATACCAATACTGATAATAAAGGTAATCTATGTAGTAAGATGACAGTGAAACACATTTTCACACATACATAAAACAGAAAACAATGCAAAAAAATAAGTCAGGTGAGTTCACCATGTTACACATAAATAAGTTATTCAGCATTTTACACACTCTCTGAAAATGGTGAAATAAGGAACATTTACTTCAGTAAAGCAGTGGAAGAGACATTAATGAATCAGGACTTTTGGCATTACGTCAGATATGTTGTAGAGAACGGTCTACAAACTATTTTCACCCTTGATAGTTCCTTCCATTGGGATCTGGCTTCTATTTTAATAATCCATGCTTCACGAAGGACAATTACAAAGTGAAGTCTGAAATCTGGGATTCACCTTACATTTCGTTAAGAATAATTTTGGGTGATGATACATCGTAGTGACAGAGCACAGCATTATCAAGCCATCAATAAATGCACCAACTGTGCTACTGGGACCAGATATTATCCTCAGCCAAAAACATGTCGTCCATCTCCTTCCCAAATAGAGAAAAAGAAATGGTCATTCATGCCAGTGTACCATCAAGGGTCTGGAGTTCATTTCCAGTAATGACAGTCCTTTCCTCTAATAGTATTTGTCCTTTTCACATCTGTGCTAAAGGGATGGGAAAATATTCTTATCCAAAGGAAAGTAGTGCATCTCCTTCATAAAAGAGAAGTAGTCATATATGATGTTCTGTTCATTCTCCCTCAACAAATAGGTTACAGATAAAATTCCCGGATCTGAGTCTGTCGCATACTTCAGTTTTTGGTTCATCTGTCAAGCTCCTCTCTCCACCCACAATGCCCTAATCCATCCCCAGTACCTCAGATCTTGTTTGTTACCGAAACAGTCACGCATAGGGTCATTGTCTCTTAGCGATTTTTCAAGTATTTCAATTTTTTTAAAAGTAAACTTCTTAGGCAGTTCTTCCTCATTCTCTTTACTATAATCCTCCTTATTAGTCTTCAGTTTTAAAGCATCAGGATATTTTCTTATAGCAATTTCTTAAATTTACCATTGGTGGTATTTTCTATTTCTGCATTCTTTTCTTTCCTTTCTACCATTTATAACAGGCTAATTCTTAGTTACGATTGTTGGTATTTTTTTGTGTGTGTACAGATATCTATACACACACACAGATATATATATATATATATATATAAAATATATAATATATATATATATATATACATATATATATATCTGTATCTCTATATGTGTGTGTATGTAGGTATACACACACACACACACACACACACACACACACACACACACACACACACACACACACACACACACACACATATATATATATATATATATATATATATATATGTATATGGGTCTACTTCTGATTGTTGAAAAATCACTTTCTTGACAACCAGAAGATCGAACCCATTTAAGGGAATGTGCACTAAATCGAAAGTGCACTTTAGCAAAAGCTGGATGTTGTGTAGTCCAGTCTCACCTTCATTTTTACTTATGGGTTCAGAGCTGATCCTCGGCTCTGACTTGGCCGATTTATAAGCTCGAAGACTTCTGGTTGGCTCGTGGCTAAGCAGGTATCCCATAGTGCACCAGTACAAACCCCAGATCTCGTTTGCTGCGTCGATGAGTTTGGTTGTGCTTCTCTTGGCTCTGGCTAAGTGTTAACTTTTTTCTTGCTTATATTGCTTAAAATCTTGTTCAAAGTTATAATTAGTGTAGTACAATAGTTGTTGCATTAGTATTTGGTAGTGTAGGTTTACTAATTCTTAGGTAATCAGCTCCTTTGCACCCCTTGGTGCAAGCATTGGCCTTGGGCCTGTTAGTGTGCTTTGTGGCATCTTGTGTACCAGTTTTAGATTTATTGTTAGTGCTGTTAGCTTGATAATGCTAGCTTTTTCTATCTACAGTTTTGTAGAGCAGTTTGGTTTTGGCGGTTATCCGCTGGTGTTGATTCTTTACAGTGGTAGAGTTCGTTGTTCAAAACTCCAGTTTCAGCTTCCTCTGTTAATCCTTAGCAGAATAAGGATTTTTTGTGTGTGTGAGTTTTTGCTGGTCTGTTTAAGTTAGAAGACCTAGCTGGATTTTGTTGTTCGAAACTCCAGTTTCAACTTCCTCTGTTAATCCTTAGCAGAATAAGGATGCACTTGAGTTGTGTGTGAGTTTTTGCTGGTCTGTTTAAGTTAGAAGACCTAGCTGTCCCTTTTCTTTCTGGAGTAGGCTGTTTTAGTTAGAGGACCTAGTCCTCATGGTGTTTCTTCCTCCTTTAGGGTTAGGCCCATTTAAGTTAGAGAACCTAGTCCTCCCTTTTACTTCTCTTCTCTTTTCATCTGTGTGTTATGTCTAAAGAGGTTAAGGAGCACAAGCCTTCAGGTTTCAAGAAATACATGAAGTGCTCCCAAAAAAATGTCATTGACGGATGGTCATGGTCTATATGTCTATTGCGTAGGGGCCATCCATTTGCAAGAGACTTGCTTGTTTTGTCATGCCTTCTCCCCTAGAGTGTTACAGGAGAGAAGGAACAAGCTAATTCTAAAGGGTCTTTTAAAGCCTTCCTTTGAGGAAGCCTTGTCTAGCTCTTCCTCTTCTTCCAAGTCCACTAAATCTGCTAAGTCTAAGTCTTCGAAAAGACCTTCTCCGGCACAGGCTGGTGTCTCGGAGCCGCCTCCTAAAATGGCAAAATCTGCCTCATTGGCTCCACTGCCTTTAGAGCCGACTGAGAGCAGCATTGTGGTGACAGGGTCGGATCCTGGTTTGTTGGAGCCGACCACTAAATTTATGGAACCTGCTATTCCTCCAAGATCAAGATCCCTGACTATGTCCTCCAGGTCTTCCAGGAGCCTTTCGGAAGAAGATGTGGAGAGGGTGGTCAAGAGACTGCTAAAGTCATCTGCTCTATCTAAATTGTTGTCGGCTCCAACCTAGTCAGTTTCAGAGCATATGGAACCCGTTATACCCTCGATTGTTATTCCTCCTCCGAGCCAAGCTGGTTTGTCAGAGGGCTTGGTGCCATTGGTGGAACCCTCGGCTCCAGCTCCATTTCCGGTTGCTTCGGGGCCGAGTTCTGCTCCAACACTTTCAGTGTCGTCCGTTGTGTCCAGGGGCCAAAGCTCTCCAGTCGGCGCCGACAGGGAAGGTTGGAATCAGTCTTCTTCGGTTCTGAGTCTCCCTCTTGACGCTTCGGCTAGGGTGAGTTCAGACCCTACCTCTATCTCAGAGCCGATAGCTCTGGCACCGATGGCATCCTTGGTCTCTTCAGAGCGGGAGAGGTCCTCGGAGCCAGAGAGGTCAGCATTCGAGATGATGAGGAGCGTGCTGTTCAAGTCACCAGTTGCCACCAAGGGTACAAGCACTCTCCCCTAGAGGACCCACTTCTGTCTCAGCCCTACTCTCTCCGGAGGCAGCAGAGACCATCAGCCTCAGGATCCCCGGCTGGTGGCCCCACTCTTCTTTGACCTCCCTGGAATACCCTTCTGAGGAGCCCTCCAGGAAGAAGACATGCAAGAGGAAGCATGTTGACTCCCAGGATGAGTCTTTGACATCTGACATTGACCTCGAGGAGTCGGAAGGATCCCCCAGGTTGTCCTCTGATGATGTCTCCTTCATGGACATCCTGGAGATTCTTAAGCAGAGGTGCGGCTGGCCCACTGTCAACCCTTCTGATGAGGAGTCGGTGTACCTGAAGGCTTTTGGGTCTCAACCTTCTGCCTCTTGGGTGTCTCCACCTTTTGACAAACTGATGGATTTAGTTAGTCAAAAGGTGTGGGATATTCCTGATGTTGTGGAGCCAGCCCCTAGGAGACCCAACAAGTTTCTTTCTGCCCCTGCAGATAAAGAATTTTTTCCAAAAGTGTCCCTGTAGATGCCATGGTGGTGGCGGCAGCCACTAAGAAGGAGCTTGCTGAGACTTGTTCTTCTGTCCATCCGCCGAATAAGGAGTCTTGACAGATGGACAGGTATGGGAAGTGTGTCTTCAGTTCAGTGGCTTTTACTCTTCGATTGTTGAACTATCTCACTCACTTCACGAGATTGCAGAGGGATCTCCTCAAGGAGTTAGGAGATTCTATAAACCCGGGGTTTTTTCAAAAAAGTACTTGAGGAGGTTTCCCACGCATAAAAACGATTTTTTCAAGTATTTTCAGCTATTTTTCAAGTATTTCAATTTTTTTAAAAGTAAACTTCTTAGGCAGTTCTTCCTCATTCTCTTTACTATAATCCTCCTTATTAGTCTTCAGTTTTAAAGCATCAGGATATTTTCTTATAGCAATTTCTTAAATTTACCATTGGTGGTATTTTCTATTTCTGCATTCTTTTCTTTCCTTTCTACCATTTATAACAGGCTAATTCTTAGTTACGATTGTTGGTATTTTTTGTGTGTGTACATATATCTATACACACACACAGATATATATATATATATATATATAAAATATATAATATATATATATATATATATATATATATATATATCTGTATCTCTATATGTGTGTGTGTATGTAGGTATACACACACACACACACACACACACACACACACACACACACACACACACACACACACACACACACACACATACACACATATATATATATATATATATATATATATATATATATATGGGTCTACTTCCGATTGTTGAAAATCACTTTCTTGACAACCGGAAGATCGAACCCATTTAAGTGAATGTGCACTAAATTGAAAGTGCACTTTCACAAAAGCTGGATGTTGTGTAGTCCAGTCTCACCTTCATTTTTACTTATGGGTTCAGAGCTGATCCTCGGCTCTGACTTGCCGATTTATAAGCTCGAAGACTTCTGGTTGGCTCGTGGCTAAGCAGGTATCCCATAGTGCACCAGTACAAACCCCAGATCTCGTTTGCTGCGTCGATGAGTTTGGTTGTGCTTCTCTTGGCTCTGGCTAAGTGTTAACTTTTTTCTTGCTTATATTGCTTAAAATCTTGTTCAAAGTTATAATTAGTGTAGTACAATAGTTGTTGCATTAGTATTTGGTAGTGTAGGTTTACTAATTCTTAGGTAATCAGCCTTTGCACCCCTTGGTGCAAGCATTGGCCTTGGGCCTGTTAGTGTGCTTTGTGGCATCTTGTGTACCAGTTTTAGATTTATTGTTAGTGCTGTTAGCTTGATAATGCTAGCTTTTTCTATCTACAGTTTTGTAGAGCAGTTTGGTTTTGGCGGTTATCCGCTGGTGTTGATTCTTTACAGTGGTAGAGTTCGTTGTTCAAAACTCCAGTTTCAGCTTCCTCTGTTAATCCTTAGCAGAATAAGGATTTTTTGTGTGTGTGAGTTTTTGCTGGTCTGTTTAAGTTAGAAGACCTAGCTGGATTTTGTTGTTCGAACTCCAGTTTCAACTTCCTCTGTTAATCCTTAGCAGAATAAGGATGCACTTGAGTTGTGTGTGAGTTTTTGCTGGTCTGTTTAAGTTAGAAGACCTAGCTGTCCCTTTTCTTTCTGGAGTAGGCTGTTTTAGTTAGAGGACCTAGTCCTCATGGTGTTTCTTCCTCCTTTAGGGTTAGGCCCATTTAAGTTAGAGAACCTAGTCCTCCCTTTTACTTCTCTTCTCTTTTCATCTGTGTGTTATGTCTAAAGAGGTTAAGGAGCACAAGCCTTCAGGTTTCAAGAAATACATGAAGTGCTCCCAAAAAAATGTCATTGACGGATGGTCATGGTCTATATGTCTATTGCGTAGGGGCCATCCATTTGCAAGAGACTTGCTTGTTTTGTCATGCCTTCTCCCCTAGAGTGTTACAGGAGAGAAGGAACAAGCTAATTCTAAAGGGTCTTTTAAAGCCTTCCTTTGAGGAAGCCTTGTCTAGCTCTTCCTCTTCTTCCAAGTCCACTAAATCTGCTAAGTCTAAGTCTTCGAAAAGACCTTCTCCGGCACAGGCTGGTGTCTCGGAGCCGCCTCCTAAAATGGCAAAATCTGCCTCATTGGCTCCACTGCCTTTAGAGCCGACTGAGAGCAGCATTGTGGTGACAGGGTCGGATCCTGGTTTGTTGGAGCCGACCACTAAATTTATGGAACCTGCTATTCCTCCAAGATCAAGATCCCTGACTATGTCCTCCAGGTCTTCCAGGAGCCTTTCGGAAGAAGATGTGGAGAGGGTGGTCAAGAGACTGCTAAAGTCATCTGCTCTATCTAAATTGTTGTCGGCTCCAACCTAGTCAGTTTCAGAGCATATGGAACCCGTTATACCCTCGATTGTTATTCCTCCTCCGAGCCAAGCTGGTTTGTCAGAGGGCTTGGTGCCATTGGTGGAACCCTCGGCTCCAGCTCCATTTCCGGTTGCTTCGGAGCCGAGTTCTGCTCCAACACTTTCAGTGTCGTCCGTTGTGTCCAGGGGCCAAAGCTCTCCAGTCGGCGCCGACAGGGAAGGTTGGAATCAGTCTTCTTCGGTTCTGAGTCTCCCTCTTGACGCTTCGGCTAGGGTGAGTTCAGACCCTACCTCTATCTCAGAGCCGATAGCTCTGGCACCGATGGCATCCTTGGTCTCTTCAGAGCGGGAGAGGTCCTCGGAGCCAGAGAGGTCAGCATTCGAGATGATGAGGAGCGTGCTGTTCAAGTCACCAGTTGCCACCAAGGGTACAAGCACTCTCCCCCCTAGAGGACCCACTTCTGTCTCAGCCCCTACTCTCTCCGGAGGCAGCAGAGACCATCAGCCTCAGGATCCCCCGGCTGGTGGCCCCCACTCTTCTTTGACCTCCCTGGAATACCCTTCTGAGGAGCCCTCCAGGAAGAAGACATGCAAGAGGAAGCATGTTGACTCCCAGGATGAGTCTTTGACATCTGACATTGACCTCGAGGAGTCGGAAGGATCCCCCAGGTTGTCCTCTGATGATGTCTCCTTCATGGACATCCTGGAGATTCTTAAGCAGAGGTGCGGCTGGCCCACTGTCAACCCTTCTGATGAGGAGTCGGTGTACCTGAAGGCTTTTGGGTCTCAACCTTCTGCCTCTTGGGTGTCTCCACCTTTTGACAAACTGATGGATTTAGTTAGTCAAAAGGTGTGGGATATTCCTGATGTTGTGGAGCCAGCCCCTAGGAGACCCAACAAGTTTCTTTCTGCCCCTGCAGATAAAGAATTTTTCCAAAAGTGTCCCTGTAGATGCCATGGCAGTGGCGGCAGCCACTAAGAAGGAGCTTGCTGAGACTTGTTCTTCTGTCCATCCATGAATAAGGAGTCTTGACAGATGGACAGGTATGGGAAGTGTGTCTTCAGTTCAGTGGCTTTTACTCTTCGATTGTTGAACTATCTCACTCACTTCACGAGATTGCAGAGGGATCTCCTCAAGGAGTTAGGAGATTCTATACAGGGTACATGTACTGAGGGAGTCCCTGACAACATTTCTGCTCAGTTGTCCACCTTAAATTCTATAGTTAACTCCTCCATGCTTATTTCTTATGAGGCTGATGAAGTAAGTAGGGCAGCGGGTTCAGGAGTTGCCCTAAGGCATCACTCCTGGATGCGCTTGTGTAATTTTGCGGAACAGTTTAAGTCCACTTTCACCAACGCCCAATTTGATGGTTCCTCATTGTCTGGATCTAAGGTGAAGGACACACTCACTCTGTGTGAGCAAGAAGGAAAGATGCTCTCTGCTGTGGGAGTATATTTTACTGTTGCCTCTAGACCATACTCTAAAGGTCAAAGAGGCGGTACAATGTGGTTCAAGAAGTCCCAGAGGGTCTTTCTGGACACACAGGGTGAACCCTCCTTCAGAGGCAGAGGAGGAGGAGGAAATGGGAGATGTCGCCCTAAAGGCAGGGGCAGTCCGCAATACCAACAAGGTCATGATTTCTTTTGTGGACGGCCTTATCAACGTTCCTGATATGGGGCCTGACTGCATTTCTCTGGGGCCGGTCGGGGGTTGCATTTCTTTGTATCCAGAAGCCTGGCTAAGTATAACCCAAGACAAGTGGGTACAAAGAGTTGTTATCAGAGGCTATATCATACCCTTTTCCCTTCCACCGTTTGTTCCCAAGAAGATCCCAGATGTACCACCCAATCTCAGGGATCAGGCAACTGTGGAGATCAACAAGTTGCTCTTAAAAAAAGTCATCCAATCCATCCCAGCAGACCAGATAGGATCCAGAACTTACTCCAGTTCTTTTTAGTCCCAAAATGAACAGGAGACTGGATGTCAATATTGGACCTCAGCAGATTAAACGAATCCGTGAGGAAGGACAAGTTTTGGATGGTAACACTGCAGTCGATACTCCCTTTGTTAGGGAAAGACTATTGGACGTGCTCAATAAATCTCCAGGATGCCTACTACCATATAAAAATGGACAAGTTGTCCATGAGCCATCTATGCTTCCAGCTGGGAGCCAGTCACTATCAGTTTTGTGCTCTGCCCTTTGGTCTCACCACAGACCCCAGGGTGTTCACCAAATGCATGGCAGTAGCAACAGCTCATCTGAGACTTCCGGGATTCCAGGTGTTTCTGTATTTGAATGACTGGCTCCTGACTTCCCCCACCAGGCAGCTACTTCTCCAAATCAGGGATGCCACTATTCAACTTTGTGCTCAATTAGGGATCTCCATAAATTGGGAAAAATCTGCATTATTGTCCTCTCAATCTGTGATTTTTATAGGCGCAAAGGTAGACACAGTGAACATGACAGCTCGTCTTCCCATCAAAAGGGCACAAAATTTAATCTTTCAAATTCAATGTTTTCTCCCGTTGCAGAAGGTCGAAGCAAAGTGGGTTCTTCAGCTCCTCGGGACTATGGCATCCACCATCCTATTAGTACCATTAGCCAGGTTGCACATGAGAATTCTCCAGTGGCTTCTGTCTTCCCAATGGTCCTTCCAATTTCTTCTGCTGAATCACTCTATTCTGCTGATGGAATCATGCAAAGAGGACCTCCTTTGGTGGATAGCACCCAACCAGTTGACGACGGGTGCCCCCTTTGTTCCTGCCCAACCCATTGCCACTGTGACCACAGATGCCTCCCAGATCAGGTGGGGGGCATTATCTTGGCAGGACTGTCCAAGGAACATGGCAAGAACACGAGGCTCACTTGCATATCAATGTTCTGGAGATCAGGGCGGTGCTCCTGGCGTTGCAAGCACTTCAAGACCTTCTTCCTCTAGGGACTATTGCGATACAATCAGACATGTCAGTAGTTTGGTATATCAACAAACAGGGTGGAACCAGATCTTACCCACTCTGTCGAGAGGCCATGCGAGTTTGGGAATGGGCAATTTCTTCCCAGCACTTTCTGGTTGCAACGCACATTCCAGGGACGACCAACATGATAGCCAACAAGATCAGCCGGGCGATCCTACTGCCTCATGAGTGGTCTCTGAAACACGAAACACGAAACAGCGGAACAGATTTTCCGCAAATGGGGACAGCCTTGCTGCGACCTATTTGCCAGTCCAGTCAATGCCAAATGCAGCAGCTATTTTCCCTCATTCCCCATCTGGGGGAGACACCCAGAGACGCTCTAGCTCATGATTGGCCCCCGGGTCTTCTGTATGCTTTTCCTCCATTTCCTCTCATTTCCAAAGTGATTCAGAAAGCCAGATGGCTGGGATGCAAGTTAATCCTCATTGCTTCTTACTGGCCTCATCAGGTTTGGTTCCCCTTCCTCGAGCCTCTTCTCCTGGACAATCCTTGGATTCTGGACCCAGCTCCAGATCTGTTGACTCACATGTCAAGTTCGCTACATCCCTCAATCCACACCCTCAAATTGACATTGTGGCTGCTCCAGTTCCATCCCTAGTCAGGCTTCACAATGTATCTTCCTCAGTGTCACATATCCTTATGTCCTCCCATAAACCTTCAACTAGGAGACTATGTGGCAGTAAATGGAAAAGATTTTCTATTTGGGCACAGAAAATTAATGTAGATCCCTACACTTCTTCTATCTCTGTGATTTTGGAATTTCTCTCCGAGCTTTTTCTGCAAGGATCTGCCGCTGCCACTATCAGAGTTCAATTGGCGGCTATTTCTCATTTCCATTTAGGGTTTCCAGATAGAAATTTAATGTCTCATAAGCTATGCAAGACCTTTTTGAATGAAGCCACTCTGTTGAGGCCACCACTCCAAGAACCTGTGGCTTTTTGGGATTTAAATTTTGTGTTGTCCAAACTGACATCTTCCCTGTTTGAACCTTCTCACTCATCTTCATTGAAATCTTTGTCTTGGAAGACTTTGTTTTTGGTGGCTATCACATCAGCTAGATGGTTATTGGAGTTACAAGCCTTGTCTGTTAAGCCACCTTATTTCATCTTTCATAGAGACAGGGCCTCACTGTGTACTAACCCCTCCTTTTTCCCCAAAGTTTGTTCCCACACCACCTTAAATCAATCCATAGAACTCCCAGTTTTCTTCCCTAATCACTGTAATGCAGCTGAATATTGGTTTCATCAGCTAGACGTGCATAGACAACTACGTTTTTATTTGCATCGGACCAAGGAGTTTAGGAAATCAGATCAACTATTTATTTCCTTTTCTGAATCCAGATTGGGCTTACCAGTTTCTAAAGTGACACTATCTAATTGGATTTCCAGTTGCATAGCCTTTGTCTACAGTTCGGAGGGCTGACCTTTACCCTTCAAGATCAAGGCTCATTCTACCAGGTCTCTGTCTACCTCTGCAGCCTTTCAAGCCAGGGTCCCACTTGATAATATTTGTGCAGCAGCTACGTGGGCTACCCCTCACACTTTTATTACACATTACAAATTGGATTTAGTTTCCAGGGGTAGAGCATTCTTTGGCTCCACGGTGCTCAGGAGTATTTTCCAGTGAGCCACCCAAGAATAAGGCGCTAGGGACGCTGTCCCATACGTAAAAATGAAGGTGAAATTGGAATACAGAACATAAAGAAGTTATGTACTCACCATAATGTTCCATGTTGGTAGTCCATCTCACCCTTCATTTTTACCAACCCGCCCTCCTGCCCCCATCCTGGAAGTATCTGGAGATATTAATATTTTGGTTATCTTTGGTTCAAGACCCTTTAGTATTGCTTTGTCTGTTATGGCTATTTCTTCTAGTGAGCAGCAAACAAGATCTGGGGTTTGTACTGGTGCACTATGGGATACCTGCTTAGCCACGAGCCAACCAGAAGTCTTCGAGCTTATAAATTGGCCGAGTCGGAGCTGAGAATTGACTCCGAACCCATACGTAAAAATGAAGGGTGAGATGGGCTACGAACAGGGAACGTTATGGTGAGTACATAACTTCTTTTTCTCCAAAGCGCATTACAGTGGGGATAAGGAAGCATATCCTTTTCCCCATTGTAGTGCAATCTCAGAATTAGTATATTTAAGTTGGGGGTGCAGGGTGGCTTGCCTCCCTGCAAAATACTGTTTAAAGTAATTTTGTTTTTTGCCGGTTCAGAAAACCTGCTTTTGGGAAAGTGCACTTTTGATTTAGTGCACTTTCTCTTAAATGGGTCTTGATGTTGCTTGTTCGAGATTGTGTAATTTCAATCAAGCAACATAGACCCATATATATATATATATATATATATATATATATATATATATATATATATATATATATATATATATAAATCTTTTTATATTATTTAATTTTTTACTTTGATGTACTGTTATGGCCGACAAACGCAATAGGAACTTCTCTTGGACACAAAATCGCTTACTCACATGCCCACAAGAAATGCATCTATTGACTAGGAGCAGCTCATTTAAATACAAACTGCTCAGTGTGTGCAGCTTTCAATACGAGAGCTGTAGCTGACAGATGTAGTAAACTTATTCTTAAGGATTTACTTTCTCCCCAAACATCTTCTTCGGGTGCTTAAACTCCAGGTAAGACCAGTAAAGCTCCTTCTGAACATAGGAAGAATTCACCACCAAAGTCTTCCAAGACTTCGGTGGAACTGCCTCATGAAATTTCATATCTGATCTAACTTCTTCAGACTCGGTGATAGGATCCAAAATATGTGGATCCTAAACCACTGGATCCAATTATCATATCAGCAAAGCCTACAACTCAGACAATGGATCTCAAACCCTGGTATCCAAAGCCTAGTATGTCCTGCACTCCTACAGCTCATGGCCTAGAGTTTCTTTTCGATCCAATCTCCATCAGGCTCCATTCCCCTTTCATGAAAACTCCCAAGAAGGACTCTAGGTCTCAGATATCCATATCATCCACCAGGTCCTCCAGAAGTCTTTCTGAAGTAGTTGTGGACAGGATGATGCAAACCTTCCTCAGAGCTCAAATTAAGATGGGTGTTACTTTGGCTCCATCCCATATTGGATATGTGAGTCTACCTGCTACTACTCACACAGTTTTCACTCTTTCTATGAACCACCTTTGGTTTTGGAGCCCCAGAATCTGATAGCTCTGAGAGATCTGGAGCTGGATCCCAACAGAATTAGTTCCTCGACTCTGACATTATCCCTGACTAACTCTGCTCCTATGCCTTCAGATTGGAACAGGTCCCAGATCCAAAGCATCATGTACTTCATATGTGTGGCTGCAACTTGGGTCATTCCTCATATCTTTATTACTCATTACAAA
Source organism: Protopterus annectens (assembly GCF_019279795.1). Classification (NCBI taxonomy): domain Eukaryota; kingdom Metazoa; phylum Chordata; order Ceratodontiformes; family Protopteridae; genus Protopterus; species Protopterus annectens. The sequence continues at coordinate 1,602,991,140 of NC_056733.1, forward strand.
CTGGATCTGGTGTCTAGGGGAAGAGCAGCCTTAAACTGCACTGTGTTCAGGAATATACTTCCTTGGAGTACACCCAAGATTTTAGGGATCTGGGGACTCTGCCCCAACTATTGAGGATTGAATGAACATTGACATCAGATAAAGAAGTTATGTACTGATCATACCATTCCATCAGTGCTGTCCATTGTCATTCTTCCTCAACTCCCCTCCCACCAACCCTCAACATTTTTCACAACTGATTTATGGAAGAAGGAGAATTTATAAGTCCTTCCTTTCACTGTTGCAGTGTTCTTTACATCTGGGATTCCCTGCCAAGGGTAGACCAACATCCGGCCAGTATACCATAGCCTAATGTTGCTTTAAGGTACGCCGAACATCACAAGTATGCTCTTCGTGTAGCTCAGGGCATAAAGGTGATGCCTGGATGCAACCTTCCTTACAACTTGTTTGCTGCTGCCAGTCCAAATGCATCCGTTAGTCATTGGTCTGAAAACCTGCACCCGTTATTGGCAGTTGGAATGCATTTCTGTTCCCCAGTTGAATGACTATGTCTGTTGCTAAAGTTCGGGCTGTAGCAAATAAGTACCCCATTGTGTTTTGTTTTTTTCTTGGCTTTTTTGTTGCTGCTAGGGTTAATGTCATCCAGGAAGGGTAAATGCTAGTGGTGGAGATAGCTTCTCCATATAATCCACTATGACGAGTGTCTGTTTTGCCTAGGAGCTTTGCACAACCATACAACCTGTTCAGTTTCTCAGGCTTTTATACCAGTAACCTTTCGTAGTAGGTTGCCTTCCCTTTAAAGATACAATGGAAGTAACTTCCCCTCCCCAAGTGTCTGCCATTAAGGAAGAAGTAGGTGAAAAACGTAAGACCAGAATCTTCTGATGTCCAGCTTATGCTGGGTGTTTCTCCCGAGGTTGCTGAGAACCCTAAGGCTTGCTTGGTTGTGTTGTCAGATGCCTCTGCCATGACCAGGTTGGAGGGTGGTGAGGATACGGCATGCAGCATGTCCGAAGAGGCTTTGCAGGCATGTATTTCTGACATGCAGGGGGAGCCACACCTGATTAGTTATGATGGCCCTGTGGGTATTCCACAGATTCTCATTAAGGAAGAGTTTCCTACTATGATTATTGAAAGCCATCCTGTGTCTAAGCCTTCAAAGTTTTATAGGGTGAACGTTATTTTAAAGAAGAAACAGAAAGCTAAGCATGTTTCTCCCGCTCCTACAGATCCTCAGAGTGAGTGGCAGGCCTTTACTCAGGGGGTTGTTTAATGCTTTAGTGGCAGTAAAACCTCCTCACGAGGTTTCTGTTCCTGTTCCTCCTTGGTCCTGTAGGCCAGTCAAAAGGCCTAGAGAACAGGCTGCATCTGAAGATGAGTCAGCTTCTGAAGATGATTCCTTGGCTTATTCCACTCAAATTCCTTCTCCTCTGGACAGTGGGTCAGAGGAAGAGGAGTGTAACAGTCCTGATACTCCTTTTGAAGAAATTTTTTTCGGGGATACCATGGCTAAGATGATGGATTTTTAAATGTGGTTTTGCTCAAGATTCAGACATCCATAGGAAGTCTTGTGAGTTGCTGCAGATGGATTTCCCAAGACCTTTTGCTATTCCTCCTGTTTTGACTGCTTTATTTGATGTTTTTTCCTAATGCCTGTAAAGCTCATGATTCTCTGCCCCTTGATCCTAAGAAAACTGATAGGCTTTATAGGTTGCTTGAGGATTTTAATTTCTTGTGGAAATGTTCTTCTGCTGATCCTTCAGTGGTGTCTGTAGCCTTTGACAAGCATTTTCATTTGCTTCCTTCATCCAAATAACTGCTTTCTGATAAAGAAAAGAAAACCATGGGATGTCTAAGTAATAAGGTTTACACTTGTGGTACTCTGGCCTTTCGGGCTATTAATTATCAGACTCATTTGTAATATTTTGGATCTTCATTCTCAGGATAGTCAGCTTATTTCCAGTCTCCCTGACTGAGGATAAAAGTTATGCTCTTTGGATGGGGCTTCATCTCAAATGGCTCACCATTCTATTCATTGTAGCTATGCAGAAGCAAGTGCTTCTTCTACTGCTGCTGCTGCTGCTTTCAGTTATATTATGAGAAGTTATTCTTGGCTTAGGCTTCAGGCTTTATCTGATGACATCAATGCTAAGCTGATAATAAATTGTGGTTTAGGGAAGCAGCTGCGGGGTTATTTAAGTCTTTTCAGGATAAAAGAAGGCCTTACAGGAAGCCAAACGTGTTTGTTTTTCCTATGCCTAAATTTCAAAGAAACTACCCCAGTAAGCCAGCTTTTGTTTGCAGGCAGTCTGGTCCTCCTTCTAAAAAAAAAAAAAAGGGTGGCAAGCAGGTTCTACCTGCTAAGGTCACTCATGCTTCAGGAAATCAAAAAGTTGCCCTTGCCAGATAAACCAGGTGCTGTATGAGTATCAGTCTCTTCCCAGTCACATTCCTCTGTCTGTTCACCTGTCTCTTTGTCTTCCATCTTGGCTTCTGATTAATCAGGATTCTTGGGATCTCTCCATTATTTGCCAAGGGTAATTAAGGCTTTTGCAATCCCATCCCCCTTTTATGGGCACTCCTCAGCCTCCTCACGAACAACTTCCTTTTTTCCCCCAGAGATTCTTTGAGACATTTTGCCTCAGGGTACTATTTGAAAGGTTACTGTGTCCCAAAGGGGGAAGAGGTTACTCAAGAATGCTTCTAATGACCATAAAAGAGGATACTTGGAGGCCAATTCTAGACCTCTGTTATGAAAATAATTTTTTGAAGGTGCCATCCTTTCAGATGTAGCATCTCTTCAAACTCTGTTTCCTCTTTTGCTCACTAAGGCTGAGATGGTGTCTCTGGTTCTGCTTACATACATATTCCTATCCATTCTCTATTTAAGAAGTTTTTGCATTTCTACGTTGCTTCCTGGCATTTTCAGTTCTCTGCTTTGCCTTTTGCCTTTGTACTGCCACAATGGTATTCACCAAATGTCTAGCTTCAAGGGGCGCAAATCTTTCCTTACTTGAATGATCTGATGTGGGTATCCTCTCCAGAGATGCTTTTGAAAATTTTTCATTTTGCCATTTCTCTTCTTCAGAGCCTGGGGTTCATAGTACACTACAAAAGGGCTTCTCTCACTCCTTCTCAGGATCATGCCTTTCTGGGTTACAGGATTCAGACAGTGACAATAATGGCTGTGAGAAATTTGATGAGATGGGCTAATGCCATCTGTGTTTGGGACAGTAGGGCAATAAATGTGTGAAGTATACCAGCTTAGCCAGCTGAAATTTGGTTAAGAATTATATGCTATTTGTATAAAGAAATATATCCTCATCTGTATCTGAAACTGAAAATGACTTTGTCAAAGTCAAAGTAAACTTTATTGTCATTCAGAAATCAAACAAGTGCAAAAACTGAATGAAATTCCTTATCTCCAGACTCAATGTGCAGACAACATATAGATTATTTTCACAGACATTTACACATGTAACACCTGGCTATTACATCACAGACATACAGGTAGTCAGACTAATATTGCACATAATTAGAAACACATTTTAACACTTTTTGAACTGAACACTTACTTGTATGAGACTGTAGTATTGCACAGGAACTTGGTTAAGACATTGCATTGATCCTTGCACAGAAAGAGACATTGAGTATTGCACTGTGAACATTATATTATTGCACTATGGACCTTAGAGTATTGCACTATGGTTAATTTATGAATTTCCATGTAATGCACTGAAAGAAGATATATTTTACTGCATTGCTACTGCCCTAGATGTCCTATAAGTTACAGTCATGGTGAATATTGCGCTAAGTATTAAGTGAGACTGGTAACCAGGTTCTTGCACAAATTGAGATAGTTTCTACTGACCCAATTGGACATCATGAAATGTAGTGGTTATTAGAGTTCAGCAGCCTGATTTCATTAGGGAAGAAGCTGTTCCTGAATCTTGTAGTTTCTTCAACTTATGCTTCGGAAGCGCTTTCCAGATGATAGATGCAGGAACAGTCTGTAAGCAGGTTGAGTGCAGTCTTTAATTATTCCGCTGGCCCTGCTGAGACATCTGGATAAGTACAAGTCATGGATAGGTGGTAAGGTGGTCTTAATGATCCTCTTGGCTGTCTTCACCACTCTCTGGAGGAATTTGCGCTCAGAGGTAGAGCAGCTTCCATAAGTACTATGAGGTTGTTTGTCAGGATGCTTTCTATCGTACTTCTGTAGAAGGTAGTGAGAACTGCCAATGGGAGATTCACTGTCCTCAGCCTTCTTAAAAAGTGCAATCTCTGGTGTGCTTTCTTGACTATGGCATTTGTATTTGTGTTCCAAGACAAGTCCTCATCGATGTGCACTCCCAGAAACTTCATGCTTCTCACTCTTTCAACTGTTTCCTCATTGATGGTGAGGGGAGAATATTCCTTGTGATTTTTCCTGTAGTCCACAATTACCTCCTTTGTCTTGTTCACATTTAGTGCTAAGTTGTTATCTTCACACCAGGTAATGAGTTGTTCCACCTCATCTCTATAAGCTGTTTCATCGTCATTACTGATGAGGCCTACCACTTTTGTGTCATCAGCAAACTTGATGATGTGATTTGTATTGTACCTGGCTGTACAATCATTTATTAACAGGGTGAACAGCAAAGGACTTAGTACATATCCTTTTGGAGCTCCAATGTTAAGAGTGATGCTATCTGAGGAGTTATTTCCTATGCACACTTTCTGAGGTCTGTCTGTGAGAAAGTCAAGAATCCAGTTACAAAGTGGAGTGGTGATGCCCAGTTGGAGTAGCTTCATTACCAGATGAAGTGGGATGACTGTGTTAAAAGCAGAGCTGAAGTCAATGAATAGTACCCTCGCAAAGGTGGTTTTGTTCTCAAGGTGTTCTAGCAAAAGATGGAGTGTTAGAGAGATGGCATCTGTCGTAGAGCGGTTTGCTCGATAAGCAAACTGCAGTGGGTCAGGATCAGCAGGCAGCCCAGATGTTATGGCATCTTTGACCAGCCTTTCAAAACACTTCATCACTGTGGAAGTGAGGGCTACAGGGCGGTAGTCATTTAGGCAAGATGGTGGAGACTTCTTTGGTAATGGAATGACTGTTGTATCCTTGAAGCATTTTAGAACTATTTGCTGACTCAGAGAGTTAATGAAGATATCTGTGAAGACATTTGTAGTTGCACTGTGCAGTCCCTGAGCACACGCCCTAGGATGTTGTCAGGCCCAGCTGTTTTTCTTGGGTTAACTCTGCGCAGTGCCCTCTGGACATCAGCTAGGTTGAGGGTGAGTATCTTCTCGTTATGGCCAATGGGCATTTTCTTTGCTGCTTTTCTGTTCCCTTCCTCAAATCTGCTGAAGTATTCATTCAGCTTATTTAGGAATTCCTTGTTGTCCTCACTGGTACAGCAGTAGTGTTGTTACCTCACAGCAAGAGGTTCTCCCGTTTGATTCTCGTCTGGTCTTGGGAGTGCCTTCTGTGTGGAGTCTGCATGTCCTCCCCATGGTTGGGTAGCATTCAAAAGACATGCGTGTGTAAATGGGCATGCCTTCGTTGAAGGTTGAGCATCGAGCTGGCACCTCGGCGTTTCATAAAAATCTACTGCCAATCATTAGCGGACTGGAGTTCTGCTGTGGTGACCTCTTACCGGGAAAAGCTGAAAGACAAAACAAAACTTGTTGTCCGCACATTTGAAGACAGGGGTCTGTAGTCAGTTAAGGACTGGATACCCTGCCATAGACGCCTGGGGTCTTTCTGATCAGAGAAGTAGCTGTGCATCTTTCTGCCATAGGTGCATTTTGCTTCCCTCACTCCCTTGTTCAGATTTGCTCTGGCTGTTCTGAGGGCTTCCCTATCTCCAGACCTGTAGGCTGCATTCCTTGCTTTCAGTAGTTCTTACACCTCTCTGGTCAACTAGGGTTTCTGGTTGGCTCATGTGATGATGGTTTTGGTGACTGTTACATTATCCACACATTTCGAGATGTAGCCCATCACTGTCTCAGTATACTCCTCCAGGTTGATACACTGGTTCTCAGTAGCCGCCTCCTTGAATATGCTCCAGTCTGTGCTCTCAAAACAGTCCTGGAGTGCTGAGACTGCACCCTCTGGACATACTCTTACTTGTTTAACTGTTGGTCTCCCTCTAGTTAGCAATGCTTTATATGCTGGTAATAACAATATGGAGAGGTGGTCAGTTTCCCAGGTGTGGGTGAGGCACTGCCTTAAATTCCAGCTTAACATTGCTGTATATCTTGTCCAGTATGTTCTTACCCCTTGTTGCAAAGTCCACATATTGAAAACAGTGATGCAGAACTGTTTTCAAGTTGGCCTAATTGAAGTCACCTGCCACTATATGAACACAGTCTGGATTCCTGTTTTGTAGTTCATTTATAGCCTGGTATAATGTGGTCATTGCCTCATTTGGATTAGCACTAGGAGGACTGTAGACAGCTGTGATGCAGATGCTGTTAAATTCCCTGGGTAAATAAAAGGGTCGGCATTTCAGTGACAAAAACTTGAGTATCTGAGTAGTGCTAGGATACTATCTCACAACTGGTACACCAGTTGTTGTTGATGTATATGCAGACCCCTCCCCTCTGGACACTGAGAGAATGTATTCTGTCTGCTCTAAAAAATGATAGCCCCTCCACATGGACTGCACTGTCATTAATGTTAAGAGTTTATAGGTTCATAGGTTCATACTAAGCTATCTGCCCTAGGGCATTTATAAGCCTAGCCAGAGTGTGTTTGGCTTTCGCCACCCATTTTAAATGAATTTTGCTATGCCCTTTTTCGAGGTTAGTATACTGTGCCTCTGTCTAACAGTGACACAGAAGTGATACCCAGTCTAAACCTATGATCTCCCATCCACTCATCAAGATTCCTCTTGAAGAGAGTCAATGAGGGACTCTGCCTAACCTGGACTGGGATTTTATTCCAGAGTGAAGGGAGCCTCTGGGTTATGAATCTGTCCCTCCAGCATGTCCTATTTATTTCAGTACTGAGGTTCATGTCTCTCGGTAGCTTCGATGGGATTTGGATTTTCTGAGGTGCAGCATGTCCATTAATTCTGGGTTGGACATGGCTTTATACGTCAGGCACAGATCGCCTCTGAGCAGGCGGTATGCCACTGAGTAGAGCTGGAGTTTATTTAACCGGGCAGCATATGGCATCTGTTTGAGCCCTTTGATCCTCTTGGTGAGGTACTTTTGGGGTCTTTCCAGTTGCTGCAGGTGTCTGGTAAGGTACATCCCAAAAGGGGCATTGTACTCAATTATGGGCCTGATGAGGGATGAGTAAAGAGGCACGATGACCTCCCCTGATCTAGATGTGAATCCCTTCATGATTAGGTGGGCTATATTAAATGTTTTTCTAACCACTTTGGCCACATGGTTGTCAAATGAGAGATTGCTATCAACTTGGGTCCCCAGGTCCCTAATTACTTCTTCTGTACTTAATGGATTACCACCTATGTGGTAATTTGTGGGCACTTTGTTTTTGCCAAAGGGGATGACTATACATTTTTTGGCATTTAACTTGAGGCCATGGCTCTGGCACCAGTCGTCTGTTTCTATGAGGCCCTTTTGGAGGATGCTTGTGTCAGATGGAATGTCAATTATGGCGCCCAGTTTGCAGTCATCTGCGAACTTGGTCAGCCACAGTCCTTCCATGTTGGTCTGTACCTCCGAGAAATATATACCAAACAAGAGAGGTCCCAGGACTGAACCTTGTGGGATGCCACTTGTAACTGGTTTGGAGTCTGACATGGCTCCAGCAATTCTAACCATGTGGGTTCTGTCCTTGAGCCAGTTTGCAACCCATCTAGTGACATAGGGGTTTATATTTAAGCTGGTGAGCTTATCTATAATGCCCGAGTGGGGTATTGCGAGGTCCAGGTAGGCTGTGTGGACCACCTTCCCCTCGTCAATGACCTTGGTGACTGTTTCAAAAAAATCAACCAGGTTTAAGAGGCAGGATCTGCCCTTAACAAAGCTGAACTGGGTAGGATCCAGTGTCTGTAGGTCCCCAATGACTTTATTTATGAGGTCCATGATGATCCTTTCCATAGCTTTGCAGACCAAGCTAGTCAGGCTTATGGGGCGATAGTTTCCAGGATCTGTTGTGGCACCACCTTTGTGGAGAGGGACCACTGTTGCTGTACGCCACTCTTTGGGTACATATCCTGTAGTAAGGCTGAGATTGAATTTTAGCTCTTCTTGGAGTCCATGTAGGATGCAGCCCGGGACACCGTCTGGTCCCATTGATGCTGTGTTTTTTGCTTTGGAGAAGGCTGAGCTTCTGAGATGTCAGGGGGGCAGCACTCTACTGAGATAGATATGTGCCCTTTTGGTGGGGAGGGGGGGTTTGCGCTGAACCTGTCAGCTAGGATGTTGGCAATGTCTGTGGGTTCGGTGTATTTTTTGTCATTTTGGACTAATTCTGAGCATATCTGGGAATTCCCACCCAGGTTCCTAACATAACTAAAGAAAGCCTTGTGATTATCCTTAGTGTCCTGTGCAATTTTTCTCTCAAAGCTGGCCTTAGATGATTTTATGAGTGCCCGTAGTTTTTTGCTAATACTGATCAGAGATGCCTTCCCTTTTTGGGATTTTGCTCTATCATGTAGTAGCTTCCTCCTTCTATTGTATAGTTTGTTTAGGGCTGGGGTTCACCAGACAGGATGTCTGCCTTTGGAGGATTGGGTCTTGGTTTTATTTGGGATTGCATGATCCATGCATTCCTGAAGGTGTTCATAGAATGCGTTTATAAAGGATTCTGCGGTCTGGGCCATATTTTCCACAGGCCCGGGGGCTTTGAAGGATTCCACCTCAGTTTTGAGGAGAGTGAAATTTGCTTTAGAGAAGTTTTTCACTGTGGTTTTCTGGGCAGGGGGTGGGGTCTGGATGTGAATATCCAGTGAGATTAGTTTATGGTCTGATCTTACCAGTGAGGGATACACTTCTGGTCTGGAGCATAGAGTCCCCATGTTGGTGATGATCAGGTCCAGTATGTTTTCCCCTCTTGTGGGAGTGGTAACAAGTTGTTCCATAGCATTTGAGTTTATAAATTCTAGGAACCTTTGGGCTAGGGTGTTGGAGCTAGAGTAATGCTCCCAGTCTATGTTTTTTGTAGTTGAAGTCACCCAATATAATGATGTTTGGAGAGACCTTCATATTTTCCAGTGTTCTCAGGAAGGCCGAGTGGGGTTCCTGGGTTTGGGGGGGTGGTCTGTAGCAGGCTATAAACTGGAAGGCAGTTTTACCCACTGTTAGTTGCACATGGATAATCTCTGATGCTTTGTGCCACCAACCTGGAGGTGTGGGTATCTTTGACGAATATTGATACTCCCCCTCCTTTTGTGGTTCGGTCCAAGTTTTGGGGCCGAAAAGCATGGTATGAGGTATAACCTGGTAGTGCTGGGGTACTCTTGGGAGCCTTGAACCAGGTTTCTGTTACTGCACAGATATCGATGTTGTCCATGCTAAGGAGAGTTTCGACTGCGTGCATCTTGAGGTTTAGACTTCTGGAGTTGAGTAGCATTACTCTTAGTTTCATATCCCTTGTGATACCTATGGAGGTGGGTTTGTCTTTTGAGCCTTGCCTAAAAAAGGCACTATGGGGGTAGCAAGAGCCTTTGCCAATATCCGAAAGCCCAGGGGTGACAGGTGCAAGCCGCCCCTAGCCGTCTAATGTCCTAAGCATCGTGGCTTGTTGAGCATGTCATCCCAGGCTGACAGGCATTGGATCCCCTTTGAATGACACCAATACTTAAGCCAATTGTTGAAATTGATCATCTTGTCTTCATATTGTGGCATCATTCTTGGTGAGGGTAAGATGCTACTCAAGGTCAGGGTCATACCGGCCTGGGCTACATGCTCAGAGAGCTCCTCTATGTCTCTTTTCATGTAGTCCAGGGAGGTACGTCTCAGGTCATTCACACCAGCATGGACAATGACTGAGTCATATTTGTACTTGCCTTGGAGTGACCTGAGTGCTTGTGTTATGTGGCGGACCCTAGCGCCTGACAGGCAGCTCACCGTGACCTTCTCCTTGTTCAGCCTGGTGAGCGGGACGTCAGTGTGCCTGACAATAGTCACCTATTACAAGTGTATCAGGTGTGTTGTTTAGCCTTAAGGGCTGTGACTGTTCGGCACACTGGCTTTGTGAGCTATGTGTTGCACGTGTTTTGTTTTGGGGTAGCGGTTGCTTGGGTGTCTGCTTTGGAGGTCTCTGCTGTTTAGGCAGATTTTTATTTAGAGCCTCTGAGTATGTTTTTGTGTGTTTATGTGTTTGGTTTGCTGTCGTGGTAGGTCTATGTGAGGCTGGAATTGTAGTGAGTGTGGCTTCCTTCTCCTCCTGACTGGTTACGCCAGTACTGAGTTGAGAGAGCTTAGCCTCCAGTTTGGCTATATGGTTGCATCTCTCACATGTGTTGGAATTTGTTGGGAGGAGGAGAGGGTTGTCTGTGTACATGAGGCAGTTGTAACATTGCCTCAAGATTCCCAGATTCACTAGCTGGACGGGAGAGGAGATTGACAACTGACCTTTGGACATGCTAGAATAGTATTGGAAATTCTTTTATAATTGAAAAAAAGGGCCAATGGGGAACAAGGTACTCAAGGGGAGTTTGTGAGGGTGTAGTGCTTTTAATTTTTTAGTGCTGACTTATATAATTGCTTTAGTGAGCAAGTGCCAGGTAACTTAAATGCAATGTGTTACAGGTAACTTAAATGCAAAAACGACAAACAGTAACTTTCTTTCAAGTGAAACAAGGAAATAAGTACAGTAAGCAATGCAGATATCACTAGGGATCCACAGAAGCATTGAAAAGCCGTGTTTTAGGTGGAATTAGCGTTTCAGGGAGATAACAAGCAAACAAACAACAAGCATACAAACAAAGCTACATTCAGCAGGCCTGGATCTAGTCTATGCTACAGCAAACAAGGTGTACCAATTTCAGTAAGAAACAATTCAAATATGCAGGCACTATAAGCCTTTAAGTTTAGCCAAGTTTCAGTAAGTGAAGTTGCTTGTGTGGAAAATGTGTTAGAACTGTATGTCATTTGAACATCAAATTGACTTGTACAGCTGCTGTCATCTTAAAATATTTTTAAAGTGGTTTCTGTTAAGATAATGTATTAACAGTGGGTCCTGCTGGACAGAGAAGCAGTTAAACATTTATCGTGTTTTTTTTTGTAAGAAATATCAGGGAGATGTGAATGAAGTATTAAAGTCAATAAAATGTTATCTCTCAGTTGTAAAGGAAGGCAAAGACAGAATGTCTACTGGAATACTTTTTCTCTGTGGTTTGTCCCTGCAGGAGCAGTAATTGTTTAATGACATCCTGAAACCTGCACCAGATCTGAATAATACTCTGTTTCACATGAGGATGCAGAAATCCTGTCTAAACTTCAAAAGGAATACTGTGAGAAACCTAGAGTCATGTGACCAGAGATGTGGTCATTCTGTTTAGTCATCCTGGATATTATATTTTAAATATTAATAGGGGAAATCTATGAGTACAGAGTAGTCTGCATTGAGGCCTGACACCAGAAGGATTATCCCCCATAATCTGCCTTGCTTGCTCTCGAGTAAGTTGTTAGAAAACAGTATTGTTTAGATCAGTCATGAATATTTAGCAAGATTAGTTTATTTCTGTTTTTCTTTACTGCCTAAGTCTGTTCAACAATTATTTCATTATTTCTTGTGAAGAGAACTCTGTGTTTACTGTGCATATATATTTAGAATTTTCATGTCTTTTATTTATTGTTAAATATACTTAAACCTTTTATTGTGTCTAGTCCTTTTAGAAAATATTCAAACTTTGAGAGTCCTTAAACTTATTTCATGTGACTGTGTGGGATGTCTCTAAAGGCCTAAGCTGTCTTGGTCAAACTACCTCTGTTTGTATTGATATTAATATTGCACAGTATTAATTGGATATCCTTTGCAAGGGCCTTAAAGTAACTGATTAAATAAGGTGACAGGTGGCAGTGACTGAACTACCTTATAGTCTGGGCAGAAAGGGCACAGTGGGTAAACCTGTGCCAGCCTTTCCCAGGTGGTGTGTGCATGTGTGTTTGTGTGTGTGTGTGTGTGTGTGTGTGTGTGTGTGTGTGTGTGTGTGTGTGTGTGTGTGTGTGTGTGTGCACGTGCGTATGCGTATGCGTGTCGTGCATGCGTGCGCGTAATGCGTGTAGCGTGTGTGTGTGTGTGTGTGTGTGTGTGTGTGTGTGTGTGTGTGTGTGTGAGCTACTTGGGGCAGGGACATGAAGCAGTTTGACAGAAGGGGTGCTGGTGGACTTGGCTTGGTCACTTGGCTGAGGACTTGAGCCTGATGTTGTGCTAGTGGTGAGCCTTACTGGGGCCTTGTAGGGATACAGATATAAAGCGATCCAGACCCTGGGGTGACTCTTCTAGTGTGCTGTTAAGGGAAATTGTGTTTGATGCAGAGAGATCTGCATCTGTAAATACTGTATCTATTTTCCCCAGTGTGAACATTCCCTCACGGGGTGTCAGTGGACAGGATTGATGACCATCACAATGGCATCCTTACCGTCTGCAAAAGCCTTAACTCTCATTTCCTTCCTCTAAACTCTTCTTACTCTGGCCTCCAGTACAGCCAGGGAGTTTCTGAGAGTTATGGGTTTTATGGCACCCACATCTCCTATACTCCTTCTGATCAGAGTCCACACGAGGAAGTATCAGTGTTTCTGAAGTCATTGTGGTTTCAACATGCTCATCATTCAGACTTCGTTGTTTCTCTTGTTCCTTGTCTGAAGAAGGAACTTCTCTGGAGGATTTAGCAGTTGTCTTAGGTTTATAGGTTCATAGGTAAGTATTAGGCTATCTGCCCGAGGGCATCTATAAGCCTAGCCAGAATGTGTTGGCTTTCGCTGCCCCCTTAGATTAGTTCCCTGTGCCTCAGTCCAGTAGAGCCATTAGTTCCCTGTGCCTCTGTCCAGCAGAGCCACTGCAGTTTCCCCGGGGTAAATTTTCTGTTTCCCATCCACTCGTCAAGGTTTCCCTTGAAGACTGTTAGTGAGGGGCTCTGCCTAATGTAGATTGGAATCTAGGGCTTAGCTTTCAGCCTCCTCTTTCAGCTCAGGAACTGTTTTCAGATATGGGATGAGGAGCTGCTTTTGGCTTCCAAGAAGTACAGAGAGGGTGATCACCTTTTCAGCATAAGGAGCATATCAGTGTCAAAGAGATATGAGCTCTCATGCTGGCTCTGCAGGCCCTTCATCCTCTTTTTTTCTACAGGGACTGTCAAGGTATTCACAGACAGTACCACAATGATGTGGTATGTAAACAGACATGGAGAAATAAGATCTTATCATCTTTACCAGATGACACTTCTAGTTTGGGATGCTGGTGTCAGGTATCCAGTGATTCTTCAGGTAGCTCATATCCCTTCAGAGCGAACAGTGAGCAGAGCCTTATATCAGTCCCAGGAATGGATACTTCACAGGGATGTGTTTCAGGACATTGTCCACCAGTGGTGTACTCCAGAAATAGTTTTGTTTGTCTCTCCTCAGAGTACACCGCTTTTTTTGTTTTGTGCCATAGTCCCAGGTCCTCTGGTGTGGCAGTGGGATGCTCTGTATTTTTCTGGGAATGGGATGTTTCTGTATGCATTTCCTCCCTTTCCTCTCATTCAAAAAGTCCTGATCAAAGCAGAACAGAATGCTCCCAAAATCTTGGGGACTCCTTTTTGACCCTGACAGCATTGGTTCCCTCTTCCTCTGCATTTAGCCAGGGACAATCATCACAATTTACCTCACAGGGTGGGCCTTCACACACAAGACATAGGATCTTTCCTCCATCTCCACCTGTCCACTCTTCAGTTGCCACTGTTGGTGACAGTAATCTGATTCCTCACAGCCACCTATTTTTTGAGGACATGCTGTGGCTCCTGCAGTAGGGCAGAAAGCCCAGTTCTAGGAAATCCTTCTTATCCAAATGGAAGTGGTTTTCTTTTCAGTGCCTGTCTTGTAACCTGAACCCACTTACCATGGATGTTCCTTAGTTTCACTTTTATTTGTTTGAGTTGTTAAATGCTGGTTTGGCCTATTCATCAATTAAGGCCCTGTTATCACCTATCTTTTCTTGTCTGCCTTTATCTCCTCTTTCAGCTTGTAGATTTCAGGCTAAACAATTTCTAAAAGGTGTACTTCATAGAGACCTCCCAGGAAGCTTGTTTCTTCTCCCTGGGATCTTAATTTTGTTTTGGAGAAGTTGAATCTGGATCCTTCGGAGCCTGCTGCTTCAGCTTCTTTGCAGCATTGTTCTTGGAAGACAGTTATGATGTGGGCTCCTACTTCTGCCAAACAGAAATCTGAAGTACATGCCATTATGGCTTGTCCTCCTTTTTTAGTATTTCATAATGACAGGGTGTCTTTACATAGTAAGCCTTCTTTTATGCATAAGGTGGTTAATGAGTTGTCACTTAATCAGTCTATTAGTTTTCCTACCTTCTTCCCCTCTACAAAATGTGCCAGTGACAGGATGCTACATACTTTGGATATGCATAGGCAACTCAGATTGCATTGCAATAACAGTAAAGTATTAGAAGATATGATCAGTTGTTTGTTTCTTTTCATCATAGGTCATTAGGATTAGCTGTATCCAAGTCAAGTATTTCCTATTAGGTTTCAAAAACTTTTTATTTTTGTTGCACTTTTCATGGCAAGAGCCTTTCTTCTTCTGTTAAGGCTCATTCAACTAGAGCTGTGGGTTCTTCTGGTGCTTTTTTCAAGGTGGTGGATACTAATTCTAGTCTTGAAGCTGTTGCCTGAACTTCTGTGCATACTTTTGCCAAACACTACATGTTGGATGATGTGTGCAGAGGTAGAGGTGGTTTTGTTACAGCCATTCTTCATGGCTTTGTAGAGGGCTGCACTGTTCCTTCCTTCTCCCAGGTTTGTTCTTGAATTTTGGCAGTCTCCCACATGGAAGGAATACTGCAACAGCGAATGGAAGGACATAGTACAGTTGTGTACAATCTGACCATAACAATAGATGTCCTTTCCTTCACTGTTGCAGTATTCTCTCCCTCCCTCCATCCCCCAGTCCTTCTCCTTCATGGCTGTACAGTTTAGATCCTGGCATTTGTTACACTGGGTTCCTACTGGGGCAGTCAATTCTGAGAAAGCGATATACAGACATCACCACTGTGCCCTGTGCCAAGCGAAAAGCATACTTGTGAAATTCGGCATACCTTAAAGCAACAACGACTCTTGGCAGGGAATCCCACATGTAAAGAATACTGCAACAGTGATGGAAAGGAAATTTGATGTTATGGTAGGATTGTACACAAATGTATTTTCCTTATGTTGAGCTCCAGATAATGGCTTCTTCTATCAGGATGTTATGGTAATATTTCTGACATTATGTCAACCAACCAGCAAACAAGATTTGAAGAGTGTTAAGGTTGGTGCTCTATGGACAAGGGAGGAGCTCAAGAGCTTTTGGTAGCCACGAGCTATAATAATGGCCAAGTCTGATTTGAAGGTCGGATCTGAACCCACCTGTTGAGTAAGAATGAAAATGGTCAACACAGATGGAATGTTATGGTGAGTACAATAACTTATTTTTGCTTATTAGTGCCCAAAAAATCAGGGGACATGATACCAGTATAAGTTTTAAGGAAACTAAATCTAAATGGTCAAGGTCCAGTCCATTCTGCCATTTCTAGGCAAGGACCATTGGATGCCCTCTGTAGATCTTTAGGATGTGTATTATCAAAGCAAAACTGGACAGGCAGTCTCATAAACTCTTACACTCTCAGATGGGAGCCAGTCATTATAAATTCTGACTCCTGTCCTTTGGACTCAGCACAGGCCCTCAGGGTGTAAACCAAATGCATGGGAGTGGTGGCAGCTTAGCTGAGGCTAAAAGGATTCAGATTGTTTCCATACTTAGATGACTGTGTCCTCACCACCACACCATGCATCTCCTATAACAATCCATGGACTATTTGTCCCACATTTGTCACTCACTGGGGATAACACTCAAGTATGCCAGATCAAATCTGACACCAGTACAGATCCTGGATTGTACTGGTGCATATATAAATGCAACAATGCAAATTGCCTCTTTGCCTACTCATCGCATAGATACACTCAGATCTCAGGTTCTTCTGATTCTATCCCATCCATCTCCTCCAGCCAAAGTAATTTTAGTTATGTATTTTATTTCACTTTGACATTTGTTAAGCGGGTATGTCAGACTGAGCATGCGCCCTTTTCCAGCAGAGGCCTGGGGAGAAAAGCTGCATACAGAGTAAGTGTAAAGTAGAAATAACATTAAGTACAGAAAATTTCAGATACGTGACAGATGCTAACTACAGAACTACCTCTACATACATAGCAATGTAAATACAAGATAAGATACAAGAGAAGAAGTCAAGATATATGGAAAAAAGATGTTTGTGCATGGCCGCTACATGTGTTACAAGTGAAACTTGTGTAATGAAGTGTGGAAATGAACACACACACACACGGTTTTCCAAATAAGTACATTTTCGCAATTTATTATAGAAGTTTCACTTGTAACATGCATGGCGACTATGCACATACTTTTTTTTATCCATTTACTTTCTAAATTTCTAAGTTTGTAAGAGCAATAATTAAAAATAATTGAAAATGTTAAAAAAATTGTCCCTATTTTTGGGCCTTTGTCCCCCATAATGTATGGCTTTGTTCAGATTTCTGAGGATGAGAGGTATGAGTAGCACTTGTCACCCTAACTCAGTCAGCACCCCTGAGAGACTTGACAAAACCATTTAATAACTTAGCTGTTAGCTTTGCAAAACATGACATCATTAGCCAGCCTTTACAGCAGTAATGTTTCTTGAAAAGTTCTCACTGACTAATGCACAAGACAGGTTAATACCATAATACCATGAACTACTGACAAGCCATTCATTACATTTGCCTATACCTGGCACATGTAAAGAGAGTGATAACATCCTCCTTTCAATGGAATAGTGGACATAACATAGGGAAAGAAAGAGATGTGGGACAAATAAGAAAGGTCCTGTTCTTCTTCAGTAATAATGTCTCTGGTCCACCTGAAAATTACATGGAGAAAAAAAATATATTACACATTTGAAGAAAATAGTTATAAATCACATCTGATCAAAGCAGAACAGAATGCTCCCAAAAATCTTGGGGACTCCCTTTGACCCCTGACAGCATTGGTTCCCTCTTCCTCCAGACTTAGCCAGGGACAATCATCACACTTATTCTCACAGGGTGGGCCTTCACACACAAGACATAAGATCTTTCCTCCCATCTCCACCCGTCCACACTCTTCAGTTGCCACTGTTGGTGACAGTAATCTGATTCCTCACAGCCACCCATTTTTTTTTTTTTGAGGGGACATGCTGTGGCTCCTGCAGAAGCAGAAAGCCCAGTTCTAGGAAACTCTTATCCAAATGGAAGTGGCTTCTTCAGTGCCTGTCTTGTAACCTGAACCACTTACCATGGATGTTCCCTAGTTTCACTTTTTTATTTGTTTGGAGTTGTTAAATGTTGGTTTGGCCTATTCATCAATTAAGGTCTCTATCACTCACTTTTTCTTGTCTGCTCTTTATCTCCCTCTTTCAGCTTGTAGATTTCAGGCTAAACAATTTCTAAAAGGTGTACTTCATAGAGACCTCCCAGGAAGCTTGTTTCTTCTCCCTGGGATCTTAATTTTGTTTTGGAGAAGCTGAATCTGGATCCTTCTGTGGGAGCCTGCCGCTTCAGCTTCTTTGCAGCATTGTTCTTGGAAGACAGTTATGATGTGGGCTCCTACTGCCAAACAGAAATCTGAAGTACATGCCATTATGGCTTGGTCCTCCTTTTTAGTATTTCATAATGACAGGGTAAGTCTTTACATAAAGCCTCTTTTGCATAAGGTGGTTAATGAGTTGTCACTTAATCAGTCTATTAGTTTTCCTACCTTCTTCCCCTACAAATGTGCCAGTGACAGATGCTACTTTGATATGTGCTAGGCAACTCAGATTGTATTGCAATAACAGTAAAGTATTAGAAGATATGGTCAGTTGTTTGTTTCTTTTCATCATGTGGTCAATAGGATTTCAGCTGTATCCAAGCCAAGCATTCGGTATTGATTCAAAGGCTTTTTATGTTTGTTGCACTTTATGGCAGGAGCCTTTCTTCTTCTGTTAAGGCTCATTCAGCTAGAGCTGTGGCTTCTTCTGGTGTTTTTTTTCCAAGGTGGTGGATACTAATTCTAGTCTTGAAGTGGCTACCTGAACTTCTGTGCATATTTTTGCCAAACACTATGCACTGGATGTTGTATGCAGAGGTAGAGCTGGTTTTGTTACAACCATTCTTCATGGCTTTGTAGAGGGATGCACTGTTCCTTCCTCATTCCAGGTTTGTTCTTGAGCTTTGGCAGTCTCCCACATAGAAGGAATACTGCAAAAGTGAATGGAAGGACATAGTACAGTTGTATGAAATCTGACCATAACAATATATGTCCTTTCCTTCACTGTTGCAGTATTCTCTCACTACCTCCATCCCCCAGTCCTCCTCCTGCATGGATGTACAGTTTAGATCCTGACATTTGTTACAATGGGTGCATACTGGGGCAGTAAATTCTGAGAAAGCTATATACAGACATCACCACTGTGCCCTGTGCCAAGCGAAAAGCATACTTGTGAAATTCGGTGTACCTTAAAGCAACAGCAACCCTTGGCAGGAATCCCACATGCAAAGAATACTGCAACAGTGATGGAAAGGAAATCTGCTGTTATGGTAGGATTGTACACAAATGTATTTTCCTTATGTTGAGCTCCAGATGATGGCTTCTTCTATCAGGATTTTATGGTAATATTTCTTGCATTATGGCAACCAACCAGCAAACAAGATCTGAAGAGTGTTAAGGTTGGTGCTGTATGGACAAGGAAGGAGCTCAAAAGCTTTTGGTAGCCACGAGATACAATAATGGCCAAGTCTGATCCGAAGATTGGATCAGAACCCACCTGTTGAGCAAGAATAAAAATGGTCAACGCAGATGGAATGTTATGGTGAGTACAATAACTTATTTTTGCTTATTAGTGCCCAAAAAGTCAGGGGACATGATACCAGTATAGGTTCTAAGCAAACTAAATCAAAATTGTTATGGTCCAGTCCATCTTGCTGGTTTCGCGCAATCACGACGTCCCGTAGAGCTTTTAGGATGCTGTGATATCGCAAAACGGGACAGCAGTCCTATATCAATTTCATACCTCTGATAACCAGCCACCTGCCCTGTCCTCACACTCTGTGGCCCAAACCCAAATGCATGAGC
>NC_056733.1:1603315436-1603474974 GCF_019279795.1 Protopterus annectens
CTTTTGCGACTCCTCCTCACGACCATGTTTTTCTGGGGTGCAGGATCCAGACTGTGCCGATACTGACATCTCTGCCTCCTCCCAAGGTCTTAACACTCAATCTGATGTTGTCCATGTCTTCATTCATCACCACAGGGTCTTGGATCAGACAGTATACAGCAGACAGATCCAAGGCTCTGGCTCCTCCCTATCTCATAATGCCCTGCTGTTCTCTAATCCCCAAATCCTGTTTGTCATGTTCAATGTGCAGACATGTTCCTCTGGTTCTGGTTAGTTAAGTAAAGACTTTTCAAGCTTGTAATTTTTTTGTAGTGTTTTAGTGTAGGGTAGTCTAGTTTGCAATTTTTTATCGAGTAGATTATCCCCCCCTCTTAGTCTAGGTGTGTGTGATTAAACACCCTTTTTCTTCTTTTAGCTGTTACGGCATTGTTCATAGTTTTTGTACCATTAGTTTTAGTGGGTTTACAATGTCTGATAGGCCTCCTGAGTTTAAGAAGCACTCCTCGTGTGGTCAGCAACGAGTTATTCTGATGTGCACAAGGAGTGTGTTTATTGCTTGGGTGCTGTTACACTTCGAGGTTGAGGGCAACTTTTGTGCCACATTTAATACCAGGGCTTTAGTGGAGCTCCACAACAGGTTGCTTCTCAAGGGTCTGGTGCAAGGGGGGGGTCCTTTTGTTTCACCCTCAAGGGCTTCCTGTCCTAACCCAAAGAGGAAGACCCCTTCTTTTTCAGCTTCCACCAAGAAATCGTGGTTGTCAGATCCCAAGTCCTTAGATCCGATCCCAGCCTGGTCTGCCTCAGATTCAAGGTCTTCAGAGCTGAGTGTCATGGAGCTTTCTGTTGGATCTAGGTGCTCTCTAGACCAGAGGCCCTCAGACCCGACCAAGGTGGGGCCTGCCCTAGATCTGACTTGTTTGTCGGATCCTGCTGCTGAGCCAACTAGGCCTTCAGATCCAGCAAGATCGTCTGATCCATTCATAATCTTGAAGGAGCCTGCAGTCCCTTCGAACTCCAAGTAGAAACCACTGTCCGTTCAGAGACATCGGCTCCATTCCTTAGTGCCTGGCAGTAGGTCAGGGAGGTCTCCTTCCAAGTCCGCCCACTCTTCCTCCTCTAGGTCATCTAGGAGCCTTCTGCCCTTAGACATGGTAGGATGATGAGTTTTCTCAAGGCTCAGAGTTGGGTCTCCTGGCTTCTCCTGCCCATCTGGCCTGGGGAGCCGCTTCCCCACCAGCTTCTTATTCTCTTCATCCAGTCCCCTTGAGTTTGGACTCCAGGCACTAGAAGGTTTGCGGCCAGATTCTGATGATGAGTATTCCCCTTTCTCTTCCCCACTGGGGTCCCTGGCTTATTGTGTACCTCCACTCGTGGCTTGGGGTGAGCCCCATGCTGGTGCAGATGGCTCCGTGGGGGGGCATCTGTTACCATCTTTTCTGACTGATCCTTCCTCTCGGCACTTCAGCTTTTGAGTAGCTCTGGACTAGTATCATTTGGGGGTTGAGCGGCAGTTTCAGGACACTACTCCTCTGCTGGGGGAGTTCACCCTCAGATGTGGGGAACAGACCCACTTCCAGCCCCTTGGCCTTCCAGGTGGAAGAGAAGACCTTCTCCAGGTCTGGAGTTCCTCTGCTGCACTGCCAGGTCCCTCCAGGCCTATCTGTACCTCGGCTGGCGAGGCCTCAAGTCCTGTCCCGGATCAGTCCTCCTGATTGAGCCTTCAGGGGGTTTCCTCCCCTCTGGGAGTCCCTGTCTCTTCAGAGTCCTCCTTGGAGCCCCCAGTGGAGGAAATTCAGTGTAAGAGAAAGTGCAAGAGGAGGCACTTAAACTGCCCTGCCCAGTCCCTTGCCAACGATATGGACCTCGATGAAAGGAGATGGGGTCCCCCAGATCTCCGTTCGATAACGTCTCCTACGGAGACATCTGTGAGCTCCTAAGATGAGGATGGTCTTCCCAACCCCTGTTCTCAGAGGAGTCCGTATTTCTGCAGGCCTTTGAAATGGGCCTGTCTACCTCCCCTCCTACTGATGAGTTAGTGGATCTGATTACCAGCAGGGCCTGGAAGGAACCAGACACAGTGGTGCCTGATGTTCTTCGTGTTTCACTGTTGCAGTCATCACATTCAGGTTATCCCTGCTGTGGTAGGCCTCAACCAGCCCAAATACCAAATACTTAGTATTTCTGTGTCAGTTGTTGTTGCTTGAGAACTGATGTCAGGTCGTCAGTGGTATAAAGTAAGACAGCCGACACCATTAAATTAGTCTTTCTTGCCATGGAGCCCGAAGCAGAAGCAATTTGCATGAATGCCGGTCGGCCGCTACCTGAATTTTCTTTTCTGAATTGAAGTTGAAGCCTTCTAAAGTGAAGTACCCCATTGGGGATCCTTTTTTTCTTGCGCTAACTGGTCAGGAAAAAGTTCATAATTGTCTCGCCTGTGGAAAGCAAATACCACACCCAAGACTTCCACGCTTACTGCGTCACTTGTTTAGGCCCAGACCACGACGTCCCCCGTTGTCGCTTCTGTGCTTTGTTCAACACCAGAACTATCCTTCGGGCCCTTATTGTAGCCAGATATTTTTGTTTACACTCAAATTCCGATATGGCTTCGGTAAGCCATCCGACAGCAGATCTTCTGAAAAAAACGTGAAGATAAAGACAGAGACAGACCGCACAGGTCCAAACCTGCTGACCGCGCTTCCATTAAGCTAGTCAGTCCTCCGGTACTCAGTGAGGTGCTTTTGCAGCCCCTGATGTCTGCTTCAGTTGATCCCGCTACCAAGACTCTTTCGGAGTCCAGTATGCCGCATAACTCTTCTTCGTCTAAGGATCCTGTGGTCATCTCTACTTTGGATGGGTCCAGAGACGTTGAGCAGGCACCAGCTTCCAAGGAAGTCCTTCACACTACCGAATCTCGACACAGATGTCTTCTTTCGCAACTACCGTTCTTTCAAAAACTGAGATCCTTAGGCCCAGGGTTCGAACCACACCCAAGAAAGCAACTATCCACTCTCAGGCGCCTGCTACCTTGCCTCAGTCTCAAATGCTTAAAGTGGCGGAAGACCTTATGCTGATCAGGGGAAGCCAAGCTATCCCCTCAAAAAGGAAGAGATCTCTCCCCAGTAGTTTTGTCTGAACTGACCCTGAGGTCATTTCTCAAGGACCAAAAGGGGATTAAAGCAACCTCTGCTAAGAATCCCACCCCGTCAGACAGGGATTCCTGAGCATTAGACAGATGAGGAAAAAGTATACACCTCAGCCACTCTTGCTATCAGGGCACTAAATTATCAGTTCCATATGCGTAAATATCAGCAACATACCTTGGAACTCCTTAAAAAAATTTTCTTCCTTTCCTGCTTGGGCATAATCTAAAGATTTACAAGACTTAATGCATTTTACAACTCAAGTAACTAAACACACTTTGCACTGTGGTTTTGACACCCTAGAAGCATCTTGCAGGGGAGCAGTCACTGGATCTGTCATTAGAAGACATGCATGGCTTAAGGAACAACCCCTGCCAGACCATGTCAAATCTAAATTATTGGATGACCCCTTGCACAAATATAAGTTATTTGGAACTAAGGCAGAAGGGGTCTTAAAGATGGAAAAACAAAATCTATGCAAACAGTTAAAGATTTCTTACATGTCCAGGCCCCTAGGTTCAGCAGGGATTGCCCCTCCAAGCACTGGTCCTTTCCTGCTCCTAGTAAACGGACCCAGCCTAGGCCCCATGAAAATAGAACCCCCCCAGACAGCAGCCCCAGGGAATGCAGAGATCTAAGCAGTGGACTACCTCCACTTCAAAACCAGGGAGTTCTAAACCACCCCCTTATGGTAAGAACTCGCAATGACTCACCTCCTCCCAACCTCCCCTCTGCCCACCTTCACTTACCCCTAGGAGGAAAAAACTCCTTTCACTCAAGCAACCTGGGCCACCATAACCAAGGACCAATCTGTTCTGAACATTGTGTCTCCAGGATACAAATTCTCCTTCCACACCCTTCCAACCCCAAAAGGGTTCCCAGATCTACCACCAAATCAGTGGGCAAAAGCTCAAAAGCAAATCCATTCCTTGCTCTCTCTGAGGACAGTAGAGCACGTTCCTGCAGAACAGCTAGGCCAAGGTTTCTACTCTGGACTTTTTCCGGTGCCCAGAAAAACGGGCACCTGGCGCCCCATCCTCAATCTAGCTATTCTAAACACCTTCCTGGTGATCCCAAAATTCAAAATGCTCACCCTCCAGCAGCTGCTTCCCATGCTCTCCAGGGACGCTTGGCTGGCCACCCTGGATCTAAAAGAGGCCTACCTCCACATTCCTATCAGGGAATCGTGCAGGAAATATCTCTGCTTCAGGGCAGGCTCTTAACACTTTCAGTTCTCTGCGCTTCCCTTTGGCTTATCTACTGCTCCCAGAGTTTTCATAAAATGCCTGGCTCCAGCCATTGCCTTTTACAGACAAAGAAATATTGAAATTTACCCCTACTTAGACGACAGCCAGGAAAAACTGCTCAAGCACCTGGCCTTTGTAAAGACCCTACTAACCTCCCTAGGGTACACAATCATCGAAAATAAATCAAAACAGGTGCCCACCCAAAGGATAATCTTCCTGGGAGCAAGTCTGGACACAGCATCCCAGATGGCATACCTTACACCAGAGAAACAAATTTTCCTGACAGCCTACTTCTCTCAACTGGCCACCAGGCTCCAGTTTTCTGCAATGAAAATCCTGCAAGCTCTGGGGTTCATGGCATCTTGTATACTCCTCATTCCATATGCCAGACTGCATGAGGAAACTTCAGTGGTACCTAAAGAGCCTTTGCTGTCAACACACTCAAGACCTGGAAACTCTTCTACCTATAATTCCTTGCCTCAGAAAGGAATTTCTTTGGTGGGCAACAGCATGCTCCCACAACAAGGGACTTCCCTTTCTCCCCCAACACCCTGCCACCCAAACCCTCACCACAGATTCATCAGACTATACGCTTTTATATTACGCTGTCAAAAACGTAATAATCGGCACGAAAATGTCAAAATCCCTGAACATCGAATCCATGCACAAAGCAACACCCAAACACAACACAAATTGCTCTATGTAGGGAGGCAAGCACCCCCCCCCGCTACTTAAATATACCAACTCCGAGATCACACTACATCGCAGTAAAGAGAAATCTCCCCTTAAGGAGATTTTCGTTTACACGCGCAATGACTTGCTTTCGACATTTCGGTGCTGACAATATCAGCTTCGATATTGTCGGCCTTCAACAGGGTGAAGTAGACCCCACTATGCTTGGGGTGCACACCTGGATGACAGGTGCATACAGAGTCAATAGAGCCCACAGCAAATCCCCCTTGCATATCAATCAAAAAGATGATGGCTGTGCAGCACGCCTTGATAGCTTTCAAACCCCTTCTCTCTCCAGGGGTTCTCCTTATCAAAACAGACAAACACCAGTGTGATGTGGTACATCAACAAGCAGGGAGGGACTCACTGCTACCCTCTATGCAGGCTAGCCATGACCCTTTGGCTCACAGCCTCTTCCATGCAACTACACCTCTTAGCACAATACCTAACAAGCTCCCTCAACTCCCTGGCAGACCAATTAAGCAGAAACCTTATGGACCCACACGAGTGGCAGCTCAACAAAAGTACCTTCGCCCTAATAACTCAGAAATGGAAAACCCCGAAGGTCGACCTCTTTGCCTCCCACACCAACCATCCGCTCATCAAATTCTGCACTAGGAAGCATCACTGCATAGCTTGAAAAGTGGATGCCCTGTCCTTTCCCTGGGTCAACCTCTTGGTCTATGCCTTTCCTCCCCTACCTCTCATCCCCAGGGTACTGCTCAAAATAAGGGAGGAAGAACCAAAGGCCATTCTTATAGCTCAAGACTGGCCCCAGTAGCACTGGTACTCCTTGCTGCACAGCATGTCCCCGCTGCCTACATGACATCTTCCTCAGATTCCAAACCTTCTAACCCAGAAGAAAGGGAAATTCATGCATCCACAATTGCAGACACTCAGTCAGCTTGGCTTATTCCCTAACCAATCTGCCATCCTCAGTAAACAGGTTCTGGATGTTCTCCATGAGGCCAGATGCCCTAGCACCGGAAAGTCTTATTCAGATAAATGAAAAAGGTTCTGCACCTGGATCCAGGCTAAGGGGGCCAGTATGTCACAGCCCTCCATCCCTCTCATTCTGAACTGCTTAGCTGACCTGCTACACAGTGGTCTCTCCTTCTCTATAAAAATTCATGCCTCTGCTGTTTCTGCTCATTTTTCAACTGAGCAGCCCCTTTTCTCTCACCCTTTGATCAGAGTTCCTCAGAGGGGCTAGCAACTTGAGGCCCCCCAGAAGGGCACCAGCACCAGCCTGGGACCTTAACTTTGTCTTAGAAAAGCTCACCCTGCCTCCTTTTGAACCAGCTTCTTCTGCAGAGCTAAAAATTCTCTCCTGGAAGACAGCATTGCTTCTGGCCATTACTTCAGCCAGAAGAGTCTCTGAGATGCAAGCACTCATGGTTGTGGAATCCTTCATCATCTTCCATGCAGACCGGGTATTCCTCAGAACTAACCCATCCTTCATGCCCAAGGTGGTGTCCAGTGTGGCTCTTAACCAATCCATTCATTTGCCCACCTAGCTGGGTATAACCATCAACCTGGCAAAATCCAGTCTCTTCCCCACTCAACAGTTGGAGTTTGTAGGAGTTCAGTTGGACTCCATGTCAGAGATTGCAACCTTGCCTCTGCACAGAATTCAATTGATTCGGGAACAGGTTGCAGAGATTTTTGGACCTGCCTTGCCCCCCCCCCCCATTTTTTTAGTTCTTCGGGCTCTTAGTTCCATGGACTTGACCATTCTCCTTGTCCCTCTGGCCAGGTACCAGATGCATGTGTTATGATTGACCTTAGCAATCCAATGGTTGGCTCTTCTTCATCCTCTGTCTCTAACCATAAAACTGGTGCCTTTGTGCAGATGTCACCTCTAGTGGTGGCTTCAGTTGCAGGATCTCTCTAGGCAGGCTCTGGTCTCTCCCTCTGCCCATGGCGACTATGACCACATTCGCCTCCCTTCTCGAGTGTGGGGCATTTTCAGGAAAGACCATCCAAGGAACATGGTCCCCAATAAGAGACCAAATTGCATATAAACGTTCTAGAGATGAGGGCAGTTGTATCATTGCAAGCCTTCCAGGACTGCCTCCCTCGAGGGACGATTGCAGTCCAGACAACATGTTAGTTGTCTGGAATGTCAACAAACAAGGGGGAACACGCTCTTACCCCACTGTTCAGAGGCCATGAGAGTGTGGGAATTGACTCTGTCCAGCCACTTCCTTATTGCAGTGCACATACCAGGGCATTCCATTGTGTTGGCTGACAGGCTCAGCAGATCTGTCTTGAGTCCTCATGAGTGGTCCCTCAATCCTTCAGTGTCAAGTCAGATTTTCAGCCATTGGGGTCAGTTGTGCTGTGACCTTTTTGCCTCTCCAATCAACCACAAATTAAGCAGGTATTTTGCCCTGATCCTCTTTCAGCGGGAAGTCTCCAAGGGCCGCTCTAGTCCACTATTGACCTTCGGGTCTTCTCTACTCTTACTCTTCTGTCTCCATAGTAGCTGTGGTCCTGCAGAAGGCTCAACACCTGAGAACATTTCTGATTCTCATTGCCCCTTTCTGGCCTCAACAGGTCTCATCTTAAGTATCTGCCATGGATACTGTATTTTCCTGGTCAGGATCTGATTTTCCACCCATCGGGGCTCCATCTCCCAAACCTTTGGAGCCTTTGCCTAACAAAATGGGTTTCTCCAGTTCCAGTGATTCAAACAGTCCAGTCTAGTGTCCCCTATTAAAAGCATCATTTTGGCCTCCCAAAAACCCTCTGCCAGGAAAGTATACAGCAGTAAATGGAAAAGGTTTCCCATCTGGGCCAGGAGCAGGAATCCGGATCCTTTTTCTTCTGTCCCTGATATACTTGTGTTCTTGTCCTCCCTTTTCCAAGACTGTGCAAATTTGTCCACTATTAAGCTTCAATTGGCGTAGATTTCTAATTTCATGAGAGCTCTGAACCCACCTTTTCATCTGGGCTTTGTAAGGCATTTATGAAAGGTGTCTTCCTACTTCATCCTCCCAACTAAGGACCCTTCGCCTACTTGGGACCTCACATTAGTTCTGCAGTCTCTGACTAGGAGCCCTTTTGAACCTGCCAATTGCTGTGATCTCAAGTTTCTATCGTGGAAAATGGCCTTTCTAGTCGCTATCACTTCAGCTAGGAGGGTTTCAGAATTGCAAGCTCTTCACAAGGACAGGGTCTCTGTGAGGATGAATCCCTCCTCCTTACCCAAGGTTGCTTCCAAGTTGACCCTTAATCAATGCATTCAGCTTCCAGTGTTTTTCCTCAACTACTCCAACAGAGGGGAGTATAACCTTCATACCTTGGATGTTCACAGTCAGCTGTTCCTGCATAGGACTAAGGATTTTCATAAGTCAGGGCAGCTTTTTGTGCCTTCTCTGATAACAAGTGTGGCCTTCCAGTCTCTAAGGTCACTATTTCCAAATGAATTTGTATCTGCATCTCTGTGGTCTATAGTCAGAATCACCTGGAGGTTATGGGCCATGTGAGAGCCCATTCTCTTAGATCTGTGGCCACTTCTTCAGCTTTTGTAGCAAGGCTTTCTATTGATATATGTGCTGCTGCCACCTGGTCTAATTCTCACACCTTTATATCCCATTATAAACTGTTTTAATTCCTAGGAAGTAGGGCTTCTTTTGGCTCCATAGTGTTCTGGCATGTCCGTCCTTGAGGCCTCCCAGGATGTTCGATAGCTGAGGAATCTGACCCTGTGGTGATGAATGAAGACATGGATAACATCAGATAGAGTTATGTACTTACCATAACTTGGCATCTGTGTTATTCAGTCTTCATCATATTTCCCACGCATTACCCCCCCCCTTCTGGTGTACTAGTCACAGAATCATAGAATCACAGATTAGTACTAAGCTAACAGCCCTTGTGGGCCATTTTAAGCCTAGCCAATTACCCAATGTCAGAATCAAACCCTGCACCTTGTGTCTGTAAGGTAAACACTTTAACCATTACACCAACTCCCGCCCCTCTGGAGGAAGTTGGAGTGGGTTTCTCTCTACCTTGATAGTATTAGCTCAGGAGTATGGTGGCAAACTCGATCTGGGAATTAGAGAGCAGCAGGGCATTATGGGAAAGGGAGGAGTCAGAGCCTTAGATCGCTCTGTTGTATATTGCCGGCTTGGGTCTGATGCCTGATCCAAGACCCTGTGGTGAAGAATGAAGACACAGGATAACACAGATGCCAGGTTATGGTAAGTCCATAACTCTCTGTTTGGAAATTTGACACCAGTAGGAAAGAAAAGTGACAGATCTAGAGGTGTGTCAACAGTATGGTTTGATTTCCACAGTGGAGACCAGTGAAAACTGCACAGTTCTGCCTTTGGGTGGATGAGGCAGTTATTTAGAGATCATTCCCTGTTGGAAGTGAGGGGTGGTGCAACACTGGCTGTCATTGCCCACCCCACCCACATGGTGTCACTGAGCACTAACGGGATGCCTCTGTCTCCTCAATGCTCCTGAATGTAAAAAATGTTGAAAGTTGTCCATTGGAGTTTGGGGAGGGTGTAGTAAAGCTGATGAAAAAGTATTGGGAACAACTGATAGCTGTGAGGACACCAAACACCGGGGGGGTCTGTAATGGGTGTTGAAGACAGCAGCTGATGTGCAGCAGGGAGTAAAAATTAGTAGTGCTAAATCCAACATCACTAGCAGACAGAAGGTGCCACACACAACCAGATGCAATCCAGCAACTAGGGTGTACTCGTCCAGGTAATAGGGTTTTGGAGGAATAGGAATGTTGTCAAGATAAGTACTGTGGTATGCATGCCAGTGCTGTTTTTTTTATTTTGCAAACCTGTTACACTGAGAAGCCCTTCCCAGATGTAGGAATGTTTTTCAAGTCAAATCAAGTAACAGAGTTTAAGGCAGGTAGGATGCAGTGGGAGGCCTGTCCTGCCACCAGTATGTAATGGAGTGATACTGGGTGGGAGTTTAAATACCATTGCCACCACCCAGTTATGCGAGGGATGGTGATGCTGCTGCACTGTCCCTTACAAGTCTGGTTATCGGGGGGATAGTCTTGAACAAAGCCATTGGTACCGAACAGGTACCAGTGGTTTGGCTCTAGTCCAAGCCATTGGTACTGAACAGGTTAAGGAAAGGTGTACGTTCATCTGATTCAGTAATTAGTTTGCCAAATGTAACCTGGCCACAAGAGCATAAAAGGAATATGTACTTGTCTCCAAGAATAGGAGTGCACATGATCACTTAGAACTTAATCTTTGACCTTGACCTAATACTCCAGGCCCTTTTCTTACCACTCTGTTGTCCAATGCCCCTTACCCACATAATTGCCTTTGCAAATTATTTTCACTCAGACGCAGACTTCCCAGGGACGGCTGTCAGAATCACCCACAACTTTCCAACACAGTAATACTGACACCATCCTAGATTTGTCTCAGGAATATGTACCTGCTTCTCTTGATTTAGCCAAGTATAAAAATGCCTTTCATTAGTAGGATTAAGTGATCAGCTAATTGGAGACCAAAGCCATAGATTGCTAACTTATAATGCTCAATACCCTCCTCAGACAGTAAATAATTTAAATTGAATGTATAAATAAAAATGACACCCACAAGAGCTTAAAAGTGTATAAATAAAACTTATACCATGCTAAAAGTGTGTACTGACAGATTGAAACAATGCACAGAGAAGGAAAAGTTATGCAGGCAGGAATATTTAAATTTCAGCTAGATAAATCTGATTGTAGTTTAATGTACTGATCCATTACTGTTCTGTATTCTTAGAAAAGACAAGACAGAATTTACAGACTTACAGGGAAGTGGTTACTTTAATATCTTCATAGGAAGTTACTAGGCTATTGGCCCTGAGACCCTTACAAGCCTAGCCAAGAATTTAGCCCATGTTCCAACAAGTCAGTACGCTATGCCACTATCCAGCAGGGACATAGGTGGAATCCCAGGGGTGTATTTTCTTTTCCCCATCCAGTTATCCATGTGGCGCTTAAAAAGGTTTAATGAGGTACTCTGCTTTACCTGGAGAGGGAGTCTATTCCACAAAAAAGGGGAGTCTCTGGGACACTCCTCTCTCCCGCAAACTAGTCCTGTTGATGTTACAGACCAGGTTGAGATCTTGCGTGCAACTAAGACTGTTCCTTGATTTCAGATTCAAGTATTTATTCAATTCAGCTCATTAGTCATGTAGAGAAGTGAGGTGTCAACAGATTTATTTCTCCTTTTGCACATTAAAACTGGTGTGATTGCAGTACATTCAGTTACATAGTTTCTCCTCCACAGACATAGAAACAATTTGCTTACCAAAGACTCCATTCTTTAATAGTTGTGGAGACCTGTTGCTCTGAAGCCTAACAATTATGTTTTGTGATCATTGACACACTTGTGTGGCCTTGTATGCAAGTAATTTAGTCTTTCTTGAGAAACTACTGTTGCACTGTACATGTCAAGTACATTTCCAGCCTTTTCATTTGAAACAGAATTTGAATACAAAGCCAACAAACAAGCAGGTTGTTTTTCTGTTATAGAATTTGAATACAGTTTACCAAGATGCGAAGTCAGCAATAAGAAATGAACAAAAAAAAGGTACTTTTCCTTTAGCCTGCTGTACCCCCAGCACTGTCGCACAGCCCATAGAGTGGTGTCATCCACAAATACAAGATAAAAGCACTACAGGAGTGCATGGTCCAATTGACACTACTGCCTTTGTAACCAGTAGTAATTTAGGCCAGGAATGACTAGAGTGATGCTCTGTGGTTTTGGCAGGTCGATTGTCTGCTATAGGAGCTTAGAATGCTAGGCAGATAAATTCCCTGCTGGAGGTTACCTTTCACAGTGTTAACATTTCCAGAGGAACTTATTTTATTCTAGTAAAAAAATAACTAATTTTGTACAGTCTCAGATGTTTTAGTGGTTGACACTAAAGTTTTACCCTGGAATCAAAATATTGACATATTGTTCCCTGAGGGGAATCCCTTGTAAATATATTTTGTCAGGTAATTGGTAACTTGCTCCCCACATTTAATTGTTCATAACTTGGTATATTAGTTTTAAGGGTTGTCTTTTAAATGTTTTTCCTCAAAACTTTGAAGTTCAGGCAGAAGGTTTTACTCACTCTTAAGCTCAGTCCACTGCTTGCAAGGTATCTTTTTCAGCTGACCAGTGGTCTTGGGTTCCATTGAAGGTTTCCTGGTATGAGGCTCTGGGCAGGATTCAGGAAGCCTCCGTGTAAGAGTTATAACTCTTACACGGAGGCTGCAGTTAAACGGTGTGATGTCAGCATGTCATGCATATGCATGAGGTGCATGAGGCATGCTGAATTGCACTGTAACTCTTACACGGTCCACAGACACGCCCCCAGAAGTCTAGAATGGCTGAAAGTAAACAGCCACGAGGGAAGCCATGGAAATGTGAATAAGCACACTACACAACACATGCCCCCACAGACCAGCAATGTAAAAAGTGAACAGATGTAAAATGAAAATAAAAACTGTTTTATTTTTTTTTAAATCCCGTAAATGTTTGCTACTGTGTGCGCTCGTGTGCGCGGGTGTGCCACTAGCGCAACTGCAGTTAGCAATAAGTGGAAAAGGATATAAGAACTAAATATGCAAAG
The DNA here is from genome assembly GCF_019279795.1 of Protopterus annectens. Classification (NCBI taxonomy): domain Eukaryota; kingdom Metazoa; phylum Chordata; order Ceratodontiformes; family Protopteridae; genus Protopterus; species Protopterus annectens. Next base: position 1,603,328,161 of record NC_056733.1, read on the forward strand.
TAAGCCAAGAAGTAATAGCATAGCGGTAGAGTTGTCGGCTTGAGAGCAGGCAGGCAAGGTTCGAGCCCACACAACAACCTTTTTTTTTTTGTAAATAAGCACTAAAAAGGCCCCAGACAGTATTGTACAAATGTAAAAGTATTTTCTTTTGTAAAATGGAATGAAATGGAGCATATATTTGCAAGTAATACAATAATAAAAATCTTTAGAAATGTACTGATAGCTAAACTGCAGTGAGACAGAGTGCCCGTAGCTAAGTAGTGTTTCACAAACTGCAAACAGCTTGCCCATAGCTAAGGACTGGTTTAACAGGCTCAAACTGTGTGCAACCAGCTGTGCTTCGTTTAACATGTGTGATACTAGCCAATTAAGGTGTAATCCAGCGCACACCGTTTGCGTGACGCTCCCACAAGCTAACCGGCGGTGCGCATGCGTGAGGTCCGCGCAAACGAGCGCAGACCTGTTTAAAAGTGCTTTTGGCATGATTGATTGACAGGTCCTGAAGTCATTCCCAGAGAGTCCTAAAATGTAAAAGTCAGTGGTCAGATTCGAACCCAGGATACCATGCACTAGAGTCAAGGTACTAAACCACTAAGCCATGACAGCAGTACTTAGAAATGCAGAAATAGCATATATATAGGATGTAATCCAAAATGGAGCATGATAAAGCAGTTTCTGTGAAGTTGATACAATTCCAAAATGGCCAATCATAGAAATGTGCGGGAAAATCGGCATATATAAGCCCCATAGGCTGGAATACACAGCATAAACGATTGTAGAATAGACCTGCAGGCAGAATGAGTGGAGTAGGGGAGGGACGTTGCTTTCGAGCACAGCGGTGCGGCATTGAGGAGTCCAGATACATGGTCTGGCTCCTAGTTCACCATCATGAGGCCCAACTCATGCAGGGCCAGGTCTCATGGGGAGCGTACAGGGCGGAGGCATGGGACCAGTTGGCTCATGATCTGACCAGTGCTACTGGCATGCCACGCACTGGTGAGCAGGTCCGTCACCACCATGCGGACCTGAAGCGACGTAAGCAAGACCAGTTGACCCAATGGATCCAGGAGGCCCGGGATATGCCCAATGCCCCACTACTGAGTAAGATACATTTTACTTATGTATGTAAGGAATTCAACTAGCTGATACCAAGGAGATGTGTATTCCAATATTACTTGTTTTGTATTACAGCTGCAGGTGTCCGCTCTGCGAATCGCATGGCACATGAGCGGAGGTTGGTGCGGCTGCGCCACCATGCAGGTTAGTAACCCCACCTAGTACTTGTAAATAAATATTATAATGTAGCACGTAGCAGAACACTGCAGTGTATTGATTAAAAGTAATAGAATGTGCAAGCAGCAAGTAAAAGTCTGCAGGTATGGCTGCAACAAGTTCATCAGTATGCAAGTGAAACTGGAAATATAACTGATAGAAATAAATAGTTCTGTAATACAGATGTCCCACCATTAATTAAATGTAGTATAACCTGCAGTAGTCTCAAGGGTACAGCTTCAAAAGCTGAGTTAATCACATGTGAGATATATCCCCTGTTGAAATGCTGAATCATGACAGAAGTGAGGTTGCTGGAAAGTTTTTGAATCACCACAGGTCTAATATGTGAACAAAGCCTAGAAGTACCAACCTGAACTGTGAAATAGCAGGATGTGTGAGAGTGACAGAAAGGGTCATGTATCAATAAAGTAGTAATAACTCCTGAATATATAAGCTTCATTGTGGTTCTACAGAAATAAATGCATGTGGGAATTAAAACTTAACATCCCAAACTGATTTCAGTGTGTCTGACTCTTGAATGTTCAGGCCAAACTCTGTATATGGTGATCACAGTCAGCGATTTGCAGATAGAATGAATGATTGTCTGACATACTAAACATCCATAGCTGTCCCCTGCCCTGTCATCAAAGTGTAGCAGGATGATGTATCTGATCAAATTCAAAATAACCAGGATAGTGATGTATCTGTAACAGGTCTAGCATGACAGTCAAGTAAGAATCAGTGGGAAAGTATCACCCACAAGTTAATTGTGTTTCTATTACAAATGTATATGAATGTATAATTTATGAATGTGTCATCATTTTCTTTCTCCACCCCACCCTATAATTGCAAATAAAAAAAAACACTAAATATTGGTATGTGAACATTTCATTAACCATGGACATTTGTCCTGTTTCAAAAATATATGCATGTCTGTTGTTGCATGTGCCCTGGTCATACCTGCAAACCGGCAAACCTGATGGCATGTTGCCATTAATCAACCCTGCATGTTGTTCAATTGTGTATTTCTGTTCAAATAATGCATGTGATATTGATATGCCCGTTGTTCAATGGTGTTAATATATGGGTGTTTGTTTAATGGGAATACCAATGCATGCTGTTACAACTAATTTGAAACTGAATAATATGCCACTAACCCAAACTAACATAACATACACACAAACCTAGAACGCTTGGGAAGGCAGGTCCCAGCGGACCCACCTCTCCCACCTCAGCTGGCGAGTGCACCTGGCACTAGTGCCCAGGCTGGACCCTCCTCCGGTGGCCCTGTGCCACCTTCGGGTGGAAGCGCTGCAGGGGATGGGTCCCGTCCCCCCTCTGCAAGTGTAGCCGGAGGAGCACGTCCACTCACCCTCCAAGGTGTCTGGTCTGTGGTGCGAAGGGAGATCCAAGACTCTGTCCTTGGGCCCCTATGCCAGCTTGAGGCCCGGGTGGCACAGCTTACGGGCTTGCCCGTTGCCCTGCCCTGGGCTGTGAAGGAACAATGGCAACTGCCTATGGGTGGGGATATCAGTTCCACTGTTGCCATCTGTGGGCTCATGTGCCATGGATATCCCAACCTCCGTCCCCGTCAATTGTGTAACCCCCCCACATGTGTCATACACCGCCCCTGTATGCGTCTTGTCTGTCTTGTCTGTTAACCTACCTCCCCAGCTATACCGACTACCTCACCTGACATACCACTCTCACCTGATAAAAAAACGAAAAAAAGGGCACTCTGTACCCACAAAAAAATTACGCCCCATACATTGCTGTCCATGTTGCACACATGTCCGCTGGACATCAAAACTGTTAATTACAATTGGCTGTACAACAGGTATTAATGTTGTCCTGACACCTCTCTCAGGGGTGGAAGGTTCCAAATGTCACACCAAATTGCATACAAATGCACAGCTGTTGCTGGGTAAGACATGGGCAGCTATGGGCCTCACCTACATCCTTCCTGCAAATTCCAAGCTTGTTTCCCTACTGTCTTACCCTTTTTGTGACCCCTTTTTCACCACTTTCCTGTCACCCCTTTTTCTTTTCTTTCAAAGAAAATAGCGCGGGTGTGCGCTTGTGTGCGCGGAGCTAAACGCCAGTGCGCATGCGTGAGCTCCAAACGGCGCTGATCTGGTTTTATATGCTTAAAAGTGCCTTTGGCCCTCTTGATTGACAGGTCTTGTACACATTTCGAAAGAAAAATAAATTCCCACTGTCAGTCTCAAACCCAGGACCCTGGTAACACTAGACTGTATGACCTACCACTAAGCCATGACTCTCATACAAGAACATAGTGCTAAAATAAATATAACATGTAATACTAGGAATCAATAGAAAGGTAATATAGGATGCGTACTACCCAAAGCATGTCAGGTAGATTTTAATGCCTGAATTACTGGATTCCCACACTAGTTTAGTGTTCACGGAAACAGCCCTGCTAATCGTTAGCTTGTACATAATAATGTGAGGTAATGTTCATATATGAAAGTATTATATGTACACATATGTGTATATATATATATATATATATATATATATATATATATATATATATATATATATGAATATATTAATACATGTGAAATATAGTGGTAGGTGTCAGTATTCACACACACTCACTACAGGAAACAGTGAAAATAAATGCAGCAACCACAATCTACAACACAGCCTGACTCCTGTGAGACTTAATAACCCTTTTAACTGCGTAAAGGTGCCTTCAGCACTTTGATTGCCAGGTCCTAAACTCAGTTTGAAAGAAAATAATTCCTACTGTCAGTTCCAAGCCCCTTGGTAACACTAGTCTGTATGACCTACCACTAAGCCATAACTCTCATACAAGAACATAGTGCTGAAATAAATTTTACATGTAATAGTAGGAATCAATATATAGGTAATATAGGATGTGTACTACCCAAAGCATGTCAGGTAGATTTGTAATGCCTGAACGACTGTATTCCCATACTAGTTTAGTGTTAACAGTAACAGCCCTGCTAATTGTTAACTTGTACATAATAATGTAAGGTAATGTACATATATGAAAGTATGTATATGTACACATACATACATATATATGTATATATATTAATACATATGAAATATAGTGGTAGGTGTCAGTATCCATACACACTCACTACAGGAAACAGTGAAGATAAATGCAGCAACCAGAATGTGCAACACAGCCTGACTCCTGTGAGACCTACTAACCCCTTTAACTGCTTAAAGGTGTCCCTAGCACTCTGATTGATAGGCCCTATACTCAATTTGAAAGCAAAATATAAGCATACTAGTAGGCCCTACCACAAGACCATTGTAACACTAGTCTGTATGACCTACCAGTAAACCATGACTCTCATACAGGAATATAGTGCTAAATAAGTGGAACATGTAATAGTAGGAATGAAGATAAAGGCAATATAGTATGTGTACTACCCAAAGCACGTCAGGCAGACTTTTACTGTCCCAATTACTGGATTCCCATATTAGTGTAGTGTTAACAGAAACAGCCCTGCAAATTGTTAGCTAGTACCCAATATTGTCAGCTAATGTACATATATGAAAGTATGTATATGTACACATATGTATATATAGCAATACATATGAAATATAGTCGTAGGTGTCAGTATGCATACACACTCACTACAGGGAACAGGTGAGAGAAATGCAGCAATCTGAATTCACAACACAGCATGAAGCATGAGAGATGTTCTAACCTTCACACTCACAGAACATTTTCCAACAGCATACCAGCATGGTCCACACCCTTACAATCTGAAAGGGCAATGCCTATCTCACATACCCTTTTATAGCACTGTCCAGAAATCACAGTGAGACATGCAATCAGTACACAACTGGCTGTATGCAATTAGCCAATGCTGCCTTACAATTGGTGCAGAGGCCATCACATGGACCTATGCAGATACCTACAAAAGCATCCAGTACCCACACTCCACACATGCAATACAGTCATTGCACAAACCTACTGAGAAAGAAAGAGAGAGAGACAGAGAGAGAAATAAAAAACAAATATACAGACAGCCAGCAGCACAATCAGCAGCAGCAGCAGCAAACAGCAAGCAGCAGCAGCACCACTGACACAGCAACAGCTGCCACCAACACAGGTAATGCAAAGTAGCAGGTTAATACTGTGTTTACTGTGACACCTCCAAATGTATCATAGTTCACTATCTGTAGGTATGTCCATGAGATAGGTTGTGTGTACATAGTCCTGAAATATATACATATGTAATATTGCTGTACATGTTGCCCATACTTAAAACTTCCATAACTTAGAACACAAGGCCAGTTGTGCATATGATGCAGTAGTTACCAGGGTCAGTAGAGGTTACTCCTCCTTGGTGTGGGACCACTGTGTATGTATGGCACTGTTCAGGTACATATCCTGTAGTATGGCCAGGGATTAATATCAGTCTGTCATGTGTTGCTATGTCCTCCAGGGGTGAACGTAGCACACATCCAGGGATACCATTTCGTAACAGTGATGCTCTGTGTTCTGCAATGTTGAGGGTGGCCCTCACCTGGACATGTGAGAGGATAGGGAGGTTACAGTCATCTGTGATAACTAATACCACATGTGTAGGAGAATGGGGGGGTACCTGCACCTAAACTGTCTGCAACAATGTTGCCAATATCTGTGCATTTGGTGAATGTGAAGCATCTTAACTGACCACAGATGCCTTGCCTTCATGTGAATCTGCCCTGTGCTGCAGTAGCCTCCTGCTATTGTTATACAATGTGCCTGTATCTGTAGTCCACTGGACAGGATAAATAAGTGGTGTGCATACGTTCTGGGTTAGATATGTGTGTGCACAGTACATGCAGTATGTGGGATGTCTGTGGTAAGCATATGCAAAGGGGCCAGCAGTGTGTGTTGTGGCTTCCACTGGCCCAATGGGCTGCATGGATAGCATCACAGTCATAACTAGCGAATAACTGTGTAATTACATGCATACATAGCAAGGTAGTGTACTGTGCTTGTGGTGTTGTTGGGATATGTATATCCAGGCTGAGTAATGTGTGTCCACATCACAGGGTTGGATGGCAACACACATCCAGTATGTAGGGATGAACACCCAGAGTGTTTCAGACGTGTCACCTGTGCAGAAATATCTGGCCATTACCTGTGCATCCCCCACAACAAACACACATGCAACATATGGCAGAAGTACTATAGCAGTACACATAGGTTCATAGGTTCATACTAGGCTATTTGCCCTAGGGCATTGATAAGCCTAGTAGAATGTGTTTGTCTTTCGCCACCCAATTACAATTTATGCTGCTATGCCCTTGTCCGATTTTAGTATACTGTGCCTCTGTCTAACAGTGACATAGAAGTGATACCTGGGGTACAACTATGATCTCCATCCACTCATCCAGATTCCTATGGAAGAGAGTCAATGAGGGACTCTGCCTAACCTGTAGTGTGAGTTCATTACAGAGTGAAGGGAGCCTCTTGGTTAGGAATATGCCCCTCCAGCATGTCCTATTTATGTCAGTGCTGAGGTTCAGGTCTCCTGAGCATGTGGCTGTATGGGACTCTGATTTCCTGAGGTGCAGCATGTTCATTACTTCTGGGTTGGACATGGCTGTATATGGCAGGCACAGATTGCCTCTGAACAGGCAGTATGCCACTGAGTCCAGCTGGATTTCCTTTAACTGGGCAGCGTATGACATCTGTTTGTTGCCATTTGATCCTCTTGATGAGGTACTGTTGTCCTTTACCAGTTGCTGTAGGTGTCTGGTTAGGTACATCCCAAAAGGTGCATTGTACGCAATGATAGGCCTGATGATGGATGAGTAAAGAGGCACAATGACCTCCCCTGCCGTACATGTGAATCCCTCATGATTAGCTGGGCTATATAACATGTCTTTCAATCCACGTTGGCCATGTGGTTGACAAATGACAGACTGCTATCATGTTTGTTCCCCAGGTCCCCAATTACGTCTTCTGTACTCAATGGCCTAACACCTATGTGGTACTTTGCCACCAATGTGGAGGTGTGGGAATCTGCGTTGAATATTGATACTCCCTCCTTTGTTGTCTGGTCCAAGTGTTGGGGCCGACAAGAATGGTAACGGGTATAACTTGGTAGTGCTGGTGTGCTCCTGGGAAACCTGAAACAGGTTTATGTTACTGCACAGATATCGATGTCCATAATGCTAAGTAGGGTTTTGAGTGCGTGTATCCTGAGGTCTAGACTTCTGGTGTTGAGTAGCATCACTCTTACTTCCTCATCCTTTGTGATACGAATGGATGTGGGTTTGCCTTATGAGCCTTGCCTAATACAGGCACTATGGGTGTAGCAAGAGCCTCCGCCAAAGTCCAATAGGCCAGGGGTGACAGGTGCAAGCTGTCCCTAGCAAAGCATTGTGGCTTGTACAGCATACCACCCCAAGATGACAGGCATTGGCACACCTGTGAATGACACCAGTACGTCAGTCAATTGTTGGAAGGGATCATCGTGCCTTGATATTGTGGCATCGTTCTTGGTGAGGGTAAGATGCTACTCAAGGTCAGGGTCATACTGTCTTGGGCTACATGCTCAGAGAGCTCCTTACTGTCTCATGTCATGTAGTCCAGGGAGGTGTGTGTCAGGTCATTCACACCAGCATGGACATTGAGTGAGTCATACCTGTACTTGCCTTGGAGTTACTTGAGTGTTTGTGTTATGTGGCGGGTCGTAGTGCCCGACAGGCTGCACACTGTGACCCTCACCTCGTTAAGCCTGGTGAACGTGATGTCAGTGTGCCTGATGATAGAGGCACCTAGTACAGGTGTATGAGGTGTGTTGTTTACTGTTAATGGCTGTGAGTGTTCAGCACATTGGCTTTGTGTGATATGTGTTGCACGTGTTTGTTTCCGTGGTAGTGGTTGCTTGAGTGTCTGCTTAGGGGGTCTCTGCTGTGTAGGCAGACCTGTAGTCTGAGCCTACGAGTATGTTCATGTGTTAGTTTTGCTGTCGTGGTAGGTCTATGTGAGACTGGAAGTGTAGTGAGTGTGGTTTCCTTCTCCACCTGACTGGTTATGGCAGTATTGAGTAGAGAGAGCCTAGCCTCCAGTTTGGTATATGGTTGCATCACTCACATGTGTTTGAATTTGTTGTTAGGAGGAGGGGGTTGTCTGTGTACATGCAGCTGTTATAACATTGCCTCTGGATTACCACACTCACCAGCTGGACTGGGGAGGAGACTGACAACTGACCTTTGGACATGCTAGAATACTATTGTGAATTCCGTAATAATTGAGAACAAGGTCCAGTGGGGAGTGAGGGTGTACTGATATTACCTACTACTGCTGACTGATATAATAGCTTCAGTGAGCAAGTGCCAGGTAACCTAAGTGCAATGTGTTACAATTAAGTAAATGCAACAATGACAAGCAGTCACTTGCTGTCATGTGTAACATGGAAATACATACAGTAAGCAATGCAGATATCAGTAGTGAGTCACAGAAGTGCTGAGAAGCTGTGTATTATGTGGAAGTAGCGTACCAGTGAAATAACAAGCTAACAAATAACAAGCATATAAACAAAGCTAGATTCAGGAGGCCTGGATGTAGTGTTTGCTACAGCAAACAAGGTGTAACAATGTCAGTAAGATACAGCTCAAATATGCAGGCACTATAAACCTGAAACCAGATGTTCCCAGCTATGAATGGCAGAGTACAGCCTATTGCCACACAAGAGTGCAGACCATAAACCTTGTTAATGTTAAATAACTGGCCTGAAGGCCAACTGCCTATACCAGAACTAATACACTTGGACACTGGGCTTTCAATCAGCAGTTCCCAACTTCAAAGGATGAAAGATATGTGTCCTGCCACCACAGTGCTTGCCACAAACCTTCCTAATGTAAAACAACTGGTCTGAAGGCCAAGTGCTTAGTCCAAATGACTTAGAATGATAGCTACACTTTAATCAAGTTACAACCAAGCAGTAATAAGTACAATTTAATACTCCCTGTATAGAATGTGTACCATGTATTGCTGAAATACTATGCTGATAACCTGTTTGTGTACCTTTCCAGGGGAACATGGCTCTGAAAAGGAACCCCGCATATTCTGCTGCAGAGGATGAAGTGATCCACCAGAGCCTGGTGCGTGACTATGCCATCCTGTTCTCACGCACCACCCAGAATCAGCAGGAGAGGTCTGCACTGTGGCAACATCTTGTTAGCAGGATAAATGATGTTGGCATGCATGATAGGACATATGAGCAGGTGAGACATCACTGCAGTGATTTGATTAGAAATGTCTGCCAGCGTGCTGCAGATATCCGCAGGCAACAGGTTGCCACAGGTGGGGGGGTGGCCACACATCTCCCCCTCACCAGACAGGAGGGGCTACTGCTAAGTGTTGTGGATACAGCCCCAGAACAACAACAGCAGCAGTCGTGCATCATGATGGAGGTTGGATCCACACAGCAGCAAGACACCGAGCGTGCAGGTAAGATGCCATATTTATTTATTGTTATTAGTTTTACATTTGTTGACCGAGATAGTCTAGCTGGATATATGTCCATTTTCAGTAGAGGCCTGGGGAGAAAAGCTCCACACATAACATAATAAAGGCAGACAGACAAGTTGTTAATACAGACATCCAAAATAATAGAAATATACACCAGCTTGTTAATTAAATCAACATACATTTAAGGAACTCAAACAGTTTAAAGTCATACACAATGTACTGTCGGTTTCAAAGCAATTCTACCTAAAACATAACGGTTATGCAATAAGGCAAAAGCCATATAGATAATAGTTAAAGCTCAGAAGGGTAGAGAAGTAGAAGGAGTATGAAAGATAAAATAATAGGGAAGAGGCAGGAGTCAAGAAGGGAAGTGAGGAAAAGAAGGAAGACAGTCAAGAGGAGGTGGGAGGGATGGGAGAAGTAAGTCAGAGCATAGAAGGACATCAAGGGGAAAGAAACAGGGTAGAAGCTAGTTTTATGCACAATGAGGGGTTAAAGGTAAAGAGAGGGTGGGAGAGGGACGTTAGCCTGGAGTACTACAAGAACAAAGCCAGTGGTTTTGGAAGTACAGTTTGAGTTGTTGTTTGAAGAGAGGTAAGGGTGAGATTAGAGTTAACTCCTGGTATGTACATATGACTGTTCTGTACACTGTTACTTCATGCACGCATAAGGTGTGCATGTGGTATGTATCTGTCATCATGATATGTAATTGTGCATGTGTGATACAGACATTATGAGCAGCTGATGTGTATAAGGGAACTAGTGTACTACTGTGCTGTATCATGTGCAAAACAAATGGCACACTTGTGCCCACTGACATTACTCTCTTCATACTTCCAGGTCCCTCCCATCTAGCAACGAGGCAGGCCATACATGCTGGTGAGTGTGTTTAACATTACCTGAAAAACAAATTATAATACTAGTAAGAGTAGTGTAACTCTGTAGTATACATGCTGGTGAGTGTGTTTAATAATACCTGCAATACACAGTTTAACAATAGTAAGAGTAGTGTAACACAGTACTGATGTGTGTGTTTACTGTGGGGTGTGCATGTGTGCGAGTGTGCCTGTGCCCATGTGTGCATGTGTGTTTGTGTCCATGAGTGCTTGTGTCCATTTCTGAATGTGTGCATTAGTATTGAAGTGCATCTCTGTCAAATATGTGTTGAGACTGTAATCTGTGTTCCCTGTTTTCCTCCCGTAGGTTCTGGTGCTGCTCTGGTGACCTGCAGCAGGGAACCTGAATCTTGTGCCCCAGGTACTGATGATGATGAAATGTCTATAATGGTGCAGGAAGGTGTGTCTGGGTCCGCCATTGGTCAGCCAATTGACAGTACACAGCTGTCAACCCCGTCAATGCGCACAGTCATCCTGCCGTTACATCCTTTGTCACTATTGTCCCTAGGTGATGGACAGTATGCAGTGGGCATAGATCAGGGTAATGTGGTACCTGTGGTACATGCATCCCCACAAGGCAGCCATGAGCAGGGTCCTCCAATGGTACCACGCAGACAGTCACCCATGGGTTCTCGTGGGGGCATCCGTGGCCGTACTGCCTCTGGCCGACGTGCCCAAGGAGGAATGTCAACCTCCACTATGTTTCGGACTGTTATGCAGGCACAGGCACATATGGAAAGGTACACCAGACAGGGTCTGAGGGAGCTGAGAGCATGTCGCACAGCCATGACAGACGGCATGCGTGACGTTGCGAATGCTATCCGTAACTTCACAGATGTTGTTGACAGACGTTGTGGGGACATACAACAGCTGCTCCACAACCAGATGTCCATAGGCCAGGGCGATGGTGTGCATTTGCGATGTCGACGTGGCCGTATGCCAGGAACAGCACCAGCTGGCAGTGGCCACGGACGACAACAGGCCCACTCACGCACCTCAAGTGCCAGCACCAGCCCCAGCAATGCTGGGTCTGTGCTGTCATCAGGACGCCCCAGGAGACCACGTGCACGTGGCTCTGGACAGTCCCAACAGGGAACTGTGTCCAGTCAACACCCCCCCGCTTCCGATGACAGTACCCAGTCTGGGTTAGTACCGGATATGGCCCGTAGCACCCCTGCCAGGCACATGTACCGTGTCCGTGCCCACAGACACTGATCTGGATGACCTGACAGGTGCAGTCTGTGGCTGTCCACAAAACGCTGTACATGGCAGCCATTATGTGGGACTGTGTGCGTGCTTACACACATGCAGAAATCTAACACCTAGGGCAAACACATACACACACACACACACACTGCACCAACACCGGTCCACCCTGTACTGCTGCCCCTCACAAACACACATACACACACGTCAATTGGTGTTACCAGTGGCTGGCTTGGGTATACCTAACCCACACCCTGTGCATATGATGACACTGTGCCACCTCCTGTATACTACAACATTGGTGCAGGAAAAGGTAAACACGTTGCTGATGCACAGGGTGACTACATAGATGTGTATAAGTAGTAACATGTTGGTAACTGTTCACTGTTCCACTATGATTGTGTGTATATCCCAGCAGTCCTGCTGCAGTAACTGTATGAATGTCCTCAATTGTTATCTGCACCCATACTACTTACCAAAGTGTACCAGCTGCACACCATCACATGCTACCATTGACTATGGGAATGCGCATCATGTGCTGTTATGTAGATTCAGCTATATGTATCTGTTCTGTCACACATGCATTTACACACACCCTGCTACCCCCACACATGCACACGCTCACCTGCCAAATATTGTTAAAAACCAAATGGCTAGAATAACCAAATTATGCAGTGATGCCAAGGATAGAGAACAGTTGCTAAATTTTCAAATTAAGTGTTTTAAGAACAGGGGTTATCCAGAATATGTACAAACATGCATGCAACATAATAATGTTACGAACCCCAAGGCCAGTTATAAACGGGACTATCTTGGACATCATAATAAACTTGGGATAAGCAAGATACAATATGACATCAAATTCACGAATGATGTAAGATATATTAAAGATATTATCAACAAAAATTGGAAGTTGCTTTACATGAATAAAGATTTGAAAAATGTGGTGGGTGAATACCCTGTTTTCAGATATAGCAACTGTCCAAATTTAAAAAGATTATTATGCAAAGAGAAAGTATTACAAACACCTTTGGACATTAGAACCAATTTTAGGAGGGGGACCTTTCCATGTAAGAAATGCAGTGTATGTAGTTACATTAGTGATGAACAGGCATATGAAAATATACAGACTGGCTATAAGTTTGTACCGAACTTTTATGCCACATGTGAGACCAAAAATATAATTTATTTGGCGACATGTGACAATTGCAATGCCTACTACATAGGCTTGACAACACGTAGGCTCAGAGATCGAGCCTACAACCATATTTATGATATACGGAAGATGAACATCAATAATGCTTTAGCCAGGCACTGTCAGTTATTTCCATCCCATATGTTCAAATTCAAAGTATTACAGATACTCCATCATAACAGAAGGGAAGGCAATACAATAGGTACTTTGGAACTCTTCGAGCTGAAATGGATTTTATTACTCAGGGCGCATATAGAGCCAGGATTGAATACAGCACTTAGTATCAAACCAGCACTATTATAGAGATATCTTAATTTAGATTTAGAGAAAATTACTAAATAGTTTATATACAAGCAGGAATTTGTTAGGAATATGTAAATATATATATTTAATTCCATTTTTGTCCCTTTCATATGATTGTGTAAATAACTAAATACACTTTTTAAATTATGATTTATTATTGTGGCTTAGCCATACTATTATATGAGATGTCATCTTATGGATTCATTTTTTATATTTTTTATTTTTATGACCACTTAAAGTTTACTAGATTTATTGGTATATTCAGAATATGAAATTAATATATGACTGAATAATTTTATGGAACAATTATATTGAATTTAGTTTGAACTATTACATATATTCTTAACCTAAGAAAGATAAAATTATCATGTTATGCAAACACTATATGCTAGTTGGATTGAACACTTTTTGCATATTATATGAGCTAGTATGTATAATGATTTGTCTTACAAAGCAATGAAGGGAAATTTTATATGTGTAACTGAATGTTTCCTTTACATTTTGGATTCAAGATAGTATAAGATGTAAGAGATGCTTTTGCAGGAAGTGGTTTCCTTATATGGAATTCAGCCTAAATGGTATTAATTGTTTAATTAATGTGTAATTATATTTTTAACCGCCAAAATGATAGTTAATTAGGGCGTATGCCTTACTATATAAAATGTGGTCATTTTTTAAGAAATTTGTAACCTGATGAAGCGGACTTGTCGAGTCCGTGAAAGCGCTTGTTTTATCAAATACATATCTTTTGCTGTTTATCGTGGAAGCTTCAGTGATTTGTATACATACACATGCAGAAATCTAACACCTAGGGCAAACACATACACACACACACACACTGCACCAACACCGGTCCACCCTGTACTGCTGCCCCTCACAAACACACATACACACACGTCAATTGGTGTTACCAGTGGCTGGCTTGGGCATACCTAACCCACACCCTGTGCATATGATGACACTGTGCCACCTCCTGTATACTACAACATTGGTGCAGGAAAAGGTAAACACGTTGCTGATGCACAGGGTGACTACATAGATGTGTATAAGTAGTAACATGTTGGTAACTGTTCACTGTTCCACTATGATTGTGTGTATATCCCAGCAGTCCTGCTGCAGTAACTGTATGAATGTCCTCAATTGTTATCTGCACCCATACTACTTACCAAAGTGTACCAGCTGCACACCATCACATGCTACCATTGACTATGGGAATGCACATCATGTGCTGTTATGTAGATTCAGCTATATGTATCTGTTCTGTCACACATGCATTTACACACACCCTGCTACCCCCACACATGCACACGCTCACCTGCCATTCCCATTATTTATTACCCTACATGAGTAGCTGTCGATACATGACAGGTACACATTTGAGAAGTGCACTATGTTGATTACTACCGATTTCCTCCTCTCTACCTGTACTCACAGGGTGCAGGCAACCTCATCAGTTCAAAGGTGTAATGTGCATCAGGTACTGTGGTACCCTGATTGCCACATCAAACATGTTTCCCATACGGAAATGCACACACAGACACATCCCACATCCATACACTTGCCAAATTCAGGCTTCAAAACACTATCTAGGTATATTCTGGTACATGTGCGTGTTACAGTAGCATGTAACACTATACTGAGTACTGGCAGTTGTCTGTTGTCATGTTGTTTGTATAGAGTAAAAGAATTGTTCGTTTATCCTACTTCGTTTTGTGGACATTACTTGAAGAAGTGTTACCTTACATGTGTTATTGGTACCACCACCTTCTCTTTTGTAGTTTTGTTTGTATAGGGTGCTGTCAACATCA
Organism: Protopterus annectens; assembly: GCF_019279795.1. Taxonomy (NCBI): domain Eukaryota; kingdom Metazoa; phylum Chordata; order Ceratodontiformes; family Protopteridae; genus Protopterus; species Protopterus annectens. The sequence continues at coordinate 1,603,343,326 of NC_056733.1, forward strand.
CTGCTTGTTAAGGAAAATGTGCACCCTGCAGTGCATAGCCCCATTTGGCAAAAGCCACATCCCACCCCCATCATTGTGCACACACACTAACCCCACCCACAGTAAAACACATACTTTCCATTTGCAAGATTCAAACCCCTAACTGTGTTATGACAGTAGAAGCAGACACATTAGCAGAGTGTGCTATTTGCATTAGTGGGAGAAATCCTTTCTAATGCTGTACTTAGAGGGTGCTGACATCATCTGTGTGTAGGAGGAGGGATGTGCACCCTGTAGTGTGTTCTCCCAGTTGGCAAAAGGCACTTATCCCTCCCAGCATTATGCACACACATAAACCCCACTCATACTAACACACATACATTCCCTTTGCAGGATTCAAACCCCTACCTATGTTATGACACTGGAGAAAGACGCATTAGCAGAGCGCACTATACGAATTACTGGAGGACTTTAATTCAGGTAATATAGTTATAGAGTCCTGACATCATCAGTGTTTCAAAAGGGGGATCTGCATCCTGTAGTGTACTGTCACAGTTGCTAATAGGGGCATTTCCCACACACACATCGATGTGTTCGAGGTTTGCATATGTGGGGGATCCAGTACTCCAGTGTGATTAGTATATGGTTCGATTGCAACAATGAGGGATATACTTCCAGTGGTGAGCATTTTGTACTCATGTTTGTGATGATCAGGTCTAGTATATCTGCCCCTCTTGTGGGAAGGTTGATTACCTGTTCCATAGCTAAAGAATGTCTGATCTATGGGAACCCTAGAGCTTGGGTATTGTGGCTTGTGTAATGTTCACAGTCTATGTTTGGGTAGCTGACGTCACCCAGTATGATGGTGTGTGCAGAGAAATCTATACTCTCTTGTGTGAGCATGAAGGCTGTGTGGGAGTCCTGAGTTTGAGAGGGTGCTGTAAGAGCTCCTCTGTGTCTCTTTCCATGTGGTCCAGGGAGGTACGTCTCAGGTTGTTTGCACCAGCATGGACAATGACTGCCTCATAGTTGTACTTGCTGTGGAATGACCTGCGTGCCTGTGTTATGTGGCACATTCTATCACCCGACAGGTAGCTAAATGTGACCCTCACCTTGCTCAGTCTGGAGGGCGGGACGTCAGTCAACAGCTCATGTCAAGCATGTTCACACCCCTCATAAATGATGTGGAAACCTTCAAAGGCCCCAGGCCTGTTGAAAATATGGACCAGACTGCAGATACCTGTATAAAGGCATTCTATGGACACATTCAGGAATGCATGGATCATGCAACCACATATGAAAGCATGACCCAATCCTCCAAAGGCAGACGTCCTGTGTGCCGGACACCAGCCATAAACAAACTATACAATAGAAGGATGAAGCCACTACCTGATACAACTAACTCCCAAAATGTGAAGGCATCACTGATGAGTATTGGAAGACAACTACAGGCACCCATACGATTGTCTAAGGCCATCTTTGAGAGAAGATTCCACAAGCCACTGAGGATAATCACAAGGCTTTCTGTAGTTATGTTAGGAACCTGGGTGGTAATACCCAGATATGCTCAGAGGTAATCCAAGATGTCACACGAAATACAAAACACACAGACATTGCCATCATCCTAGTGGACAGGTTCACTGCTGCCCCCCCCCCCACCACACCAAAAGGGCAAATATGTCTCGCAGCAGAGTGCTGCCCCCCCCTGACATCACAGATGCTCAGGTAAGAGCTGCCCTCTCCAAAGCAATAAACACTGCATCAATGGGACCAGACAGTGTCCCAGGCTGTGTCCTACATGAACCACAAGGAGAGCTACACCCAGACATAACACTACTGTTCAATCCCAGCCTTACTACACGATATGTGGCCAAAGAGTGGCGTACAGCAACAGTGGTCCCTCTACATTCAGGTGGTGCCTTAATGGATCCTGGACACTATTCGCCCCATATGTCTGAATAGCTTGGTCTGCAAAGCTATGGCAAGGATCATCATGAACCTCACATATATAGATATTGGGGACCTACAGACATGTCACCATACACAGTTTGGCTTTGTTAATGGCAGATCCTGCCTCTCAAACCTGTTTGATTTCTTTGAAACAGTCACCAAGGCCACTGTCAAGTGGAAGGAGATCTTCACAGCCTACCTGGACCTTGCATAAGCCTTTGATACAATACCCCACTTGTGCATTCTAGGGAAGCTCACCAGTGTACATATTAACCCCTATGTCACTATGGATATTGCACAGTGGCTCAAGGGCAGAACACACATGGTTAGAATTGCTGGAGCCATGTCAGCCTCAAACCAGGTACAAGTGGTGTCCCACAAGGCTCAGCCCTGGGAGCTGTCATGTTCATTATATATTTATCATAGGTACAGGCCAACATGGACGTACTGTGGCTGAGCAAGTCGCAGATGACTGCAAACCGGACGCTATAATCAACTCTCCAGCTAACACACACATCCTCCAAAAGGGCCTCTTGCAAACACACGACTTGTGCCACAGCCATGGCCTCAAGGTGAATGACAAAAAGCTTATAGTCATCCCTTTTGTCAACACAAAGTGCCCACAAAGTACCACATATGTGTTAATCCATTAAGTGCAGACGAAGGAATTATGGACCTTGGGGTACACAGGATGATAGCATTCTACCATTTGACAACAACATGGACAAAGTGGTTAGGAAAACATTTTATATGGGCCACATCATCATGATGGGATCCACATGTAGATCAGGGGAGGACATTGTGCCCCTTTACTCATCCCTCATCATGCCCATAATTGACTATAATGACCCTGTCGGCATGCACCTTACCAGACACCTGCAGCAACTGGAAAGACCACATACCTACCTCGACAAGAGGATCAAAGGGCTCAAACAGATGCCACATACTGACTGGTTAAAGAAACAGCAGCTCTACTCAGTGGCATACTGCCTCTTCATAGGCAATCTGTGCCTGACATATAAAGCCATGTCAAACCCTCACTTAATGGCCATGCTGCACCTCAGAATATCCAGATCCCATCAGGATACACACTGGAAAGACTTGAACCTCAGGAGTGATATACATAGGACATGCTGGAGGGGCACATTCATAACTCAGAGGCTCCCTTCATTCTGGAATATTATCCCAATAGAGGTTAGGCAGAGTCACTCAGTGACTATCTTCAAGAGTGATATTAATGACTGGATGTGACATTGTAGGGTTACCCTGGGTATCACTTATGTGTCACTGTTAGACAGAGGCACAGTATACTAACCTTGGAAAAGGGCATAGCAAGATAGATTTACAATGCATGGTGGAAGCCACACACATTCTGGCTAGGTGGATACATGCCCTGGGCAGACATCACTGTATGAACCTATGGACCTATGTATCTTGTTCACCATTGGCCCTATGTGCTGTTAATCACCAACACAATCTCAATACTATGGTAGCATGTGCAAAGGTGAGTTGTCAGTCACCTCTATGGTACAGTTGTGGAATATGTGTGTCATGTAGTAATGTCACAGCTGCCACATGTACACAGTCAACCCTATCCCCTACCCATGGATGTACAACACATGTATGAGATGGAAACACATGGCCAAACTGTGGACTAAGCACTTTGAACCCAGTACTGGCATAACCTGTCAGGTGGCATGAAATACTACAGTGACAGCAATACCAATCTGATGTGGACCTACACTGACAGCAATACAAGCATGGAAACACACCAAGCCATTCGTGGAGCCTAAGGATAGCATCCTGCATGACTGGCAGACATCTCTGCAGCTGGCACACAGGCATACGTTAGGCCTGCACACAGCACGCATAACACATAGCACACAAATCCTGTGTGCCAAACAAGCACAGTCTGTACAGCTATACAACACTACTGCTGCAGTTGTGTTAGGTACTTTTATTGTCCAGTACAGTGAGGACATGCTCACCAGACTGGACAAGGTGTAGGTCACAGTGATATGCTCATGGGGCACTATGGTCCACCACATAACACAAGCATACAGGTCAGTCAGATGCATGGCCACATATGACTCAGTCATTGTCCATGCCACCACAGCTGATGTGGGATGTCCCTCACTGGGATACATGATAGGGAACATGGAAGGGATCACTGAGCAAGTGACACAGGCTGGTAGAACCCTGACCATGGTTGGCATCAGACCCTCACCAGGGATTCTGACATATTACTGAATGCTAATGAATTACTGTAGCTACAACACCCTAGCTGAACGGTTCTTAGCATGCGGTCACTGCATTGCTATGGAATAATGTCTTGCCACTCCCACAACAGGTGAAAACATGCAGCACCTGTTCATCAACAACAGGTAGACTATATGCCCCAGACCAGGTGTGTATCCCTCACTACTAGGCTGATAGCATCTACATCTCACACTGTATATACACATCCCACATGCAGCACCTGCACAGAAGACCACAGTCATAATGTTACCCTGTGCAAATACCATGTATTCACATGTGACAGGCATCACACATGGTAACTATTGAAGGTCACAGGTACATATGTGTATTTGGCACACACATACATCATGTGTGCATTGCCATAACTGGTTTAATCAATGTCATGCATTATTGTGGGGGACAACCCGCACACATGGGCATTCTGTGTGGGCAAAACACACGTGGCATGTCTGTAATCAAAAGCCATAAATAATTGTGATATCGTTTAGAAAGGGGTATGTGCATCCTGTAGTGTGTTTTCCCAGTTGCCAAAAGGGATATTTCAGTCATACACACTTACCCCCCTTCACACACTTGCCAGTTGCTGGATTCAAACCCCTACCTAACTATGTTATGACACTAGAGACAGATGCATTAGCAGAGCGCTATTTGCATTACTGGGAGATTTCCTTTCTCCTGATATACTTATAGGGTGCTGACATCATCAGAGTTTAGAAAGGGGAATGAGCATCCTGTGGTGTGTTTTCCCAGTTGCCAAAAGGGATGTTCCTTTCATACACACTTACCCCCCTTCACACACACTTGCCACTTGCTGGATACAAACCCCTACCTAACTATGTTATGACACTAGAGACGGATGCATTAGCAGAGCGCGCTATTCGCATTACTGGGAGATTTCCTTTCCCCTGATATACTTATAGGGTGCTGACATCATCAGAGTTTAGAAAGTGGAATGAGCATCCTGTGGTGTGTTTACACAGTTGCCAAAAGGGATGTTCCTTTCATACACACACACTTACCCCCCTTCACACACACTTGCCACTTGCTGGATTCAAACCCCTACCTATGTTATGACACTAGAGACGGACGCATTAGCAGAGCGCGCTATTCGGATTACTGGGAGATTCCTTTTCTCCTGATATACTTATAGGGTGCTGACATGATCAGTGTCTAGAAAGGGGAATGAGCATCCTCTGGTGTGTTTGCACAGTTGCTAAGTGTAACATTTGGACTGTGTGTGAGCATGCCCAGTTCAGCCTTCCCATGGCATGTTGTGTGAAAGATGTCTCATTTATCTAAGTGTGTGAGCATGCCCAGTGTGAGCTTTCCATATGTTGAACTCTGCAGCCCATCTCATTTGTGGATGAGTGTGACCTTCAACAAATACCTCCAGTTTATGGTTGTGTGTTCTGTGCCATGTTGTGTAGTTACTGTCCAAATGCTTTTTGTGTGAACACAACAGGGAGTATACTGTGCCTGCAGGTTTTGCATGGGATACTTTGCACACAATTGTCAACATCCGTTCATACTGACCTAACACTGTAGTACTGTATAGTGTAGTGGTTCAGTACTTTCACTGTGGTGGTCAGTATCCTGGGCTTTAGTCCTATCACTGCTTTACATTTCCATAGTGTGCACAACAGCCTGGTTAGGGTCCAGTTGTGCACATCTGCACAAAGGCGGTGCCTCTACGGACCCTGGTAATTACTGCCCCATAAGCTTAACAAGTCTAGTCTGCAAAGCTATGGAGAGGATCATAATTGAGCTCATAAACGAAGATATAGGGGACATGCAGACATTGTACCCGTCCCAGTTTGGCTTGGTCAAGGGCAGATCATGCCTCTTGTACTTGGTTGACATCTTCAAAACGGTCACTAAGGCCATTGTTGAGGGAAAGGCAGTCCATACAGCCTACCTTGGCCTTGCAAACACTTTCAACACAATACCCCACTCAGGTATTGTAGAAAACCCTACCAACTGAAATGTAAACCCATATGTCATAAGATGGGTTGCAAACTGGCTTAAGGATGGGACCCACAGGGTTAGAGTTGCTGGCACTATGTCAGACTCCAGGCCGGTCGCAAGTGGTGTCACACAGGGTCAGTCCTTGGCCACCTATTGTTTGTCATCTACTTCTCAGAAGTACAGGCCAACATGGGAGGACTTTGGCTGACAAAGTCTGCAGATGACTGCACACTGGGCGCCATAGTGGACAGTGCATCAGACACGGATATCCTTCAGAAGGGACTCACGGAAACTGATAGCTGGTGCCAGAGCCATGGCCTGAAGTCAAATTGCACAACATGTGTAGTCATACCCTTCGGGAAAAGCAAGGTAACCCCAAGCTACCATATATGTGGCAATCCTCTAAGCACAGAGGAGGTTATCATGGACCTGGGGACCCAGGTTGACAGTCGCTGTTCTTCTGACACTCACGTTGCTAAAGTGGCTAGAAAGACCTTCTACATTGCCCGCCTGATCAGGAAGGGATTCACATCCAGATCTAGTGGGTCATTGTTCCCCTGTACTCTTCACTTATCAGACCGGTGATCGAGTACAATGCCCTATTCTGGATGTATCTCACCCGACATCTGCAGCAATTGGAGAGACCCTGAATGTCCCCCACCAAAAGGATAAAGGGACTCCAACATCTGTCATATGCTGCCGGATTGAAGACACTCCCGCTCTATGCAGTCACATACCGTCTGCTTAGAGGTGACATGTGCCTGACATGCAAGGCCATGTCCAAACAGGAATTAATGGACATGCTCCACCTCAAAATTGGCAGATCCACCTGAACCACTAGTGCAAGTGACTTACACCTTAGCATGGATGTACGTTGGACATGTTGGAGGGATGGATTTATCACTCGGAGACTCCCTATGCTGTGGAATACAATCCTGGTCCATGTGAGGCAGAGCACCTTGCTGGCTCTGTTCGAGGTATCTTGACCTGTGGATGGGAGATCATAGGTTTACCCCGGGGATCATCACTGTGTCACTGCTGGAGAGAGGCACGACAAACTAATGGGCACAGTACTGTTTCCATATAAGGGGTGGTGTACGCCAACAAACTCTGGGCTAGGCTTATAACTGCCTTAGGGAAGATAGCCTAGTATAAACCTATGTACCTATGAACCTATCTGACCATGTTGCATTATGTTCAGATGTGAACTACTTACAACAGCCTCATCCAACTTCAGTAGTGTATTCCACAACATGGGTGTACATTGGCAAACACTACCGATGTGCCCTAGGCCATTTCTAATGCTAGTCGGAGAGTGTGTTTGTCCGTCAACACATTGTAAGTGTAGTTTGCCATGACATATGTCTTGTTTAGTATACTGTGCCTCTGTCTACCTGTGACATAACATTGATACCCAGGGTAAACCTACCATCTCCCATCCACTCATTAGGATTCCTGTTGAGGAGAATCAACGAGTGACTCTATGGATAACCTGTACTGGTAGTTTACTCATGCGTGGGCGTGGCTTCTGTGTTATGGATAATGCAGTACAGCTTGTCCTATGTATGTCAGTGCTGGGGTTCAGGTCCCTCATGTGCATAGCTCCCTGCCATTCAGATTGTACAAGGTGCAGCATGTGCATTGATTCCAGCTTGGACAGGGCTTTCTACATCAGGCACAGCTTGCGTCTGGGTGGCCAGCATGGCAGTGTGTGGAGCTGCACTCTGTTTAATCAGGCGACACATTACATGTGTTCCAGCTCTTTCATACTCCTGGTGAGGTACTGTTGTGGACTTTACAGTTGCTGGATGTGTCTGCTGAGGTACACCCCACAGGGGCTGTTGTGGTAATTTCTAATGCTGATGAAAGATAACTGCAGAACCACAATGACCTCCCCTTAGCTAGATGTCAGAAAGCATGGACCATGCAATCACAAATAAAAACAAGACCCTCTCCACCAAGGGAAAGTGGCCTGTTTGGTGGACCCCAGCCATAAACAAACTGTATAACAGATGAGGGATACTAATGCAAGACAGAACTACATCTCCAAAAGGGAAGACAGCTGTGATCAGCACTAGTAGAAAGCTACATTCTCTCATAAAGACATCCAAGGTCAACTTGGGGACATAAATCACCAAAGACAATGACGGTAACCACACTGCTTTCTTCAGTTATGTCAGACACCTGGGTGGGAACCCTCAGATATGCTCAGAGTTGGTACACAACAACATATATTCCAGTGACCTGACAGATACTGGCAACATTCTGGCAGACAGCTTCAGTGCAATTTACCCCCTCCCTCACCCCCAAAAGAAGATAGTTATCACAGCTGTATGTAACCTCACTGTCATCTTGGATGTCCATGTGAGAGCCGCACTCAGCAAAGACAAGTACACAGCATCAATGGGACCTGATGGTATCCCCGGTTGCATGCTATGTGAACTCCAGAAGGAGCTAGACCCGTATATACAAATGCTATTTAACCTTAGCCTTGCTACAGGATATGTACCTGAACACTGGCGTACGGCAACAGTGGTCCCACTCCACAAAGGAGATGCCTCCACAGACCCTGGCAACTACCACCACACAAGCTTAACCAGCCTTGTCTGCAAAGCTATGGGAAGAGTCATTATGGAGCTCTTACACAGAGACATTGGTGACCTACAGACCCTTGATCCCACCCAGTTCAGCTTTGTACAGGGCAGATCCTGCCTTTTGCACCTAGTTGACTAGTATGAAACTGTCAGTAGGGCCATTGATGAGGGCTACGCAGTCCACACAGCCTACCTGCACTTGGCTAAGGCCTTTGACACAATACCCCACTCAGGCCTCATAGACAAGCTCAACAGCTGAAATATAACACCATATGTCACAGGATAGGTTAAAAAATGGCTAAGAAACAGAACCCATAAAGTCAACATTGCAGGTGCCTTGTCAGATTCAAAGCCAGTCACAGGTGGTGTCCCACAATGATGTGTCCTGGGACCCCTCTTAATTGGTATTTACTTTTCAGATGTGAAAGCAAACATAGGAGGGTTGTGGCTGACAAAGTTTGCAGATGACTGCAACCTAGGCACCATAGTGAATACATCAGCCGGCACACACATCCTACAGAATGCCGTCACAAAGACAGATAGCTGGTGCCGGACTCATGGCCTGAAACTGAATGCAACTGATGTGTAGTCATCCCCTTTGGGAGAAACAAAGTACCCACAGATCAATACATAGACAGCAACCCACTGAGCACAGAAAACAAATCAGACACCCGGGGACACGTGTAGATAGTGACATCTCGTTTGACACCCATGTTGCCAAAGTGGTTAGAAAGACTTTCTCTCTTGCCCACCTTATCATGGAGGGTTTTCCATCCAGATCAAAGGAGGTCATTGTACCACTATACTTCTCCCTTATCAGGCCCATGATTGAATACAAAGCCCCATTTGGTATGTACCTCACCCAGCACTTGCAACAGCTGGAGAGACCCCAAAAGTACCTTACCATGAAGATCAGGGGTCTACAACACATGTCATATGCTTCCAGAATAAAGGAAATCCAGCTTTATTCAGTGTCATACCGCATACTTACAGGTGACCTATGCCTGACATACAAGACCATGTCCAATCAGGATTTGGTGGACATGCTCCACTGCAAGCAATCCAAATCCACCAGAACCATGAGAGCTAATGATTTGAACCTCAGCACATACATGTATAGGACATGCTGGAGGGACAGAGTCATAACTCAGAGGCATCTCACACTCTAGCAGAGTATCCCAGTTCATGTTAGACAGAGTCCCTCACTGACTCTCTTCAAGAGACATCTGGACAACTGCATGTGAGACAGAGGCACAGACTAGACAGAGGCACAGTCAAGTTATTCAATTATGTAAGGGAGTCATAATGTGTCACTACTAAGTCAGAGGCACAATATTCGGAATCTATTCTGTACACTTATTACCACTATAAGGGGTGGCAATAGCCACATCACTATGGCTAGGCTTATACATGCACTAGGGCAGATAGCCTAGTAGTAAACTATGAAGCTATGGTGTATGTGTAGGTATTGTCAGGCAAGCACTATAATGTGGTTTGGGGGGCTTGATATCTCCCTGTATTCCAACATTGTTTTGTCTATTCCTTCTAGCATGTCTAGGGATCAGTTGCTAGTGTCCTCTCCTGCTCAGCTGGTGAACCTGGGAATATTGAGGCAGTGTTACAATTGCCTCATGTACACTGACAACCCTCTCCTTCTCCCATAAAACACAAATACATGCGAGAGATGCAACTATATAGCCAAAGTGGAGGCTGAGCTCTCTCAACATAGGACTAGCAAGACCAGAGAGAAGGTGAAGGTAACCACACACACCACAAACCCAGTCTCACATAGCACTATCACAACTTAAAATCATACACATAGACACACAAAGACATACTCGGAGGCTCTGATCAGAATTCTACCAAAACAGCAGAGGCCACCACAGCAGACACCCACACAACTGCCTCCACAGGGCACAGCACATGCAACACATAGACCACAGAGTCAGTGTGCCAAACAGTCACAGCCCTTAAGGCCAAACACAATGCCAGACACACTTGTCATAGGTGACTCCATAGTCAGACACACTGACGTCCCGCTCACCAGATCGAGTACGGAGGAGGTCACAGTAAGCTGCCTATCGGGCACTGGAATCCACCACATAATGCAAGCACTCAGGTCACTCAACTGCAAGTACAAGTCTGACTCAGTCATTATCCATGCTGGTGTGAACGACATGAGATGTACCTCCCTGGACTACATGAATAGAGACATAGAGGATCTCTCTGATTATGTAGGCCAGGCAGGTATGACCCTGACCTTGAGCAGTATCCTACCTTCGCCAAGTATGATGCCACATAAACAGAGACAAGATGATCAGCTGTAATAATTGGCTTAAACTATGGTGTCATTCAAAGGGGGTCCAATGTCTGTCTGCCTGGGATGACATGCTGGACAGGCCACGCTGATTTGCAAGGGACGGCTTGCACCTGTCACCCCTGGGCTTCCAGATTTTGGCTGAGGCTCTTGCCACCCCATTGTGCCTTTTTTATGCAAGAATCAGATTCTACACCTACCACCCTAGAACACAGAAAAGGAAAAACACTAAGGGTAATGCTGCTCAATGCCAGAAGTCTCAACCTCAAGCTGCACACACTCGACACCCTTCTCAGTATGGAGAACATTGATGTCTGTGCTGTGACTGAAACCTGGTTCACGGCTTCTGACAGCACCCCGGCACTATCGGGTGTTACCTCATATCATGCGTTCCGGCCCAAAATCCGGACAACACCAAGAAAGGAGGGTGGGTGTCCATATTCATCAAGGACACCCTCACCTCAAGGTTGGTGGCAACCCACGATGCATCGGAGACCATCCAGGTGCAATTAACCATAGGCAAGACTGCTCTGCAGTTTGTAGCATGTTACAGGCCACCCTCTCAAACTCCGGTACCTCACACAGCTTTCCTGAAAACACTGGAGGGGATAAATGTATCTCCGAACACCATCATACTGGGTGATTCCAACTATCCAAATATAGACTGGGATCACTACTCAAGCCCCAACACTCTAGCCCAAAGGTTCCTAGAGTTCATACACTCAAATGCCATGGAACAACTAGTCACCATCCCCACAAGAGGAGACAACATACTAGAACTCATCATCATGAACATGGGGTCACAATGTTCAACACCAGAAGTATACTCATCATTGGTGAGATCAGATCATGAACTAATCTCAGTGGGAGTCCACATCCCACCCCCACCCCAGATAGAAAAGACAACAGTGAAGACCTTCTCAAAAGCCAACTTCACACTTCTAAAGACTGGTGTGGTCTCTTTCAAGGTCCCCAAGCCAGCGGACACCATTACCCAAGCCACTGTATCACTTACAAATGCCTTCTACCAGCACCTCCAGGACTGCATGGATCAGGCAATCCCAAACAAAACAAAGACTCTTTGTACCACAGGCAAGCATCCAGTCTGGTGGACCCCAGCCATAAACAAGCTCTACAACAAAAGGAAGGAGCTACTACAAGATAGAGTGAAATCCGTAGAAGGGAAGACACCCCTGCTCATTATGAGTAAAACACTGAGTTCCCCCATAAAATCATCCAAGGCAAATTTTGAGAGTAAACCCGCTCAGGACTCAAGGGACAATCATGAGGCCTTTTTTACCTATGTTTGACACCTGGGAGGAAACTCCCAGATATGTTCAGACTTAGTTCGAAATGATGTAAATATCACTGAACCTACAGACATTGCCAACATACTGGCTGACAGGTTCAGTGCAGATTTCTCCCCCCCCCAACTGGAGGGATATCTATACCAGAGGATTGTAGCCCCCCAAACATCTCAAATGCTGGGGTGAGAACTGCTCTATCCAAGGCGAAAAACATTGCATCCATGGGACCAGATGGTGTCCCCGGTTGTGTGCTCCATGAACTCAATGAGGAATTAAACCTGCAGTTAGGGCAGCTGTTTAATCTTAGCCTCACCTCAGGATATGTGCCCAAGGAGTGGCATACAGCAATGGTGGACCCACTTCACAAAGGAGGTGCCTCCACCAACCCCGGAAACTACCATCCCATCAGCTTGACAAGCCTGGTCTGCTAAGCTATGGAGAGGATCATAATGGGAATCATAGATGAAGACATAGGGGACTTGCAGACGTTGGATCCAACCCAGTTTGGCTTTGTCAAGGGCAGATCATGCCTTTTAAACTTGGTTGACCTTTTCGAGACAGTCACCAAGGCCATTGACGAGGGCAAGGCAGTCCACACAGCTACCTTGACCTGGCAAAGGCTTTCAACACAATACCCCACTCGGGTATCATTGAAAAAATCACCAGCTTAAATGTGAACCCATACATCACAGGATGGGTTGCAAACTGGCTAAGTGACAGAACACACAGGGTCAAAGTTGCTGGTGCCATGTCACACTCCAAAACTGTCACAAGTGGTGTCCCACAGGGCTCAGTCCTGGGCCCACTTTTGTTCAGCATCTACTTTTCAGAAGTACAAGCAAACACAGGAGGATTATGGCTGACAAAGTTTGAAGATGACTGCAAACTGGGAACCATAGTTGGAAACCCATCTGACACAGACATCCTTCAGAAGGGTCTCATAGACACAGATAACTGGTGCCAGAGCCATGGCCTTACGTTAAATGCTAAACAATGCATAGTCATACCCTTCGGGAACAACAGGGTTACCCCTAGTTCCCATCTAGGTGGCAATCCTCTAAGCACAGAAGAGGTTATCAGGGACCTGGGCACCCGGGTTGACAGTAATATTTCGTTTGACACTCACGTTGCCAGAGTAGGCCTGGGGCAGTTCCTGCTATTAGGACAGTGGTCTGCAGCAAGCTATATAGTAATAGTCAGTTTTACCATTGGTATTTGACCATGGCTAATCCATGTTGCTTCTTGTTGTGGAACCAACATGGGTGTGTGGTTATCCATGCCATTTATTGCTAGTCACCCTCATTTTGTAGCTTGTTCCATGTTTTTGCACATGTACATCACTGTATGAGGTGTGACCTGGTAGTGTCAGGGTACTGATGTGGGCTTTGACCCTGTTTTCTATTACAGCACTGATATCTACATTCTCTATACTGTGTGCGTTTACACTGCATGCATTTATACTTCTGGCATTGGGTAGCATTACATCTAGGTTCCTATCCCTTGTGGTACCTATGAGGTAGGTTTGTGTTTTTTGTGGTTTATGATTGGTGAGGGTGGATGTTAGTCGGGTCCTCAGGTGTGCATATGGTACATGGTATTACATTACTTAACACATGGCATTCATGCCTCAGGTGGTGCTGCAGGGCTGCCTCTGTCGGATGCACATACTACACTCCCTGTACATGTTTGGAAGCAGGTTGTGTCATGTTAGGCATCCCTGTTACTATATGAGTCAGAGCGGGTATCAGTCCCAGTGTTCCTACTGACCAAGGGTATGTGCCATGCGTTGCCTCTTTGCCAAGGCCAGGGCATACTGGGCACGCCTCCTTCTGCCTACTGGGACAAGGTCAGGTTGTTCCTCCTCCGAGTCACCCTCTGCCTGTGGTGGCCTTGGCAATGGTGGGGGGATGTTAGGCCCAGCCCTGTGCTGGTCCTGCTGCAGCTGTTTCCGCAGGATCATATTATGTAGCATAGCACATATCATGACCATTTGGGTATATGTAGTTGGTGTGTACTGCAAGGCTCCACCAGATGTGTCCAGACACCGGAACCGTGACTTGAGCAGCCCAAACACATGCTCTATGACATTACGTGTTTGTGCATGTTCCTCATTATGGCGTTCCTGTTCAGGTGTGTGTGCATTTCTGATGGGTGTCATCAGCCACGGCTCAAGTGCATAACCTGCATCCCCCACTAGGTGTCCGTGTGGGAAGTCCCCACTGGCAAATGATTGGTACAGCTGCGTCAGATGCCAGATGTGGGAATCGTGGTAGCTCCCAGGGCAGCCAGCACACACATTCATTATTATGCCCTGGGCATCACACACGACCTGGCAGTTGATGGAGGGGTATCCCTTGCGGTTAATGTAGGCTCTACCCCGCTCACCAGCTGGTGCTTTGATGCATATGTGCGTGCAGTCTATTGCACCCAGCACCTCAGGGTATCCCGCTATTTGCTGGAAGAGACGCATATTGCTGGCCACAACCTCATGGTCATTAGGGACATATATATGATCACTGACATGTGCTGACATGGCATCCAGGAACTGGTGCAGTACCCTGGAGGCTGATGCCTGTGGTATCCCCATCATATCACCAGTTGGTCTCTGGAAGGTACCTGCTGCTAGTATTCTTAGGCCAACACATACCTTGGTTTCCACTGGGATGGGTTCCCCTCTGTTGGTTCTGTGTGTGAGATGTGGCCTGCACAGCTCAACAATCTGCTGCAGAAGGTCTCTGTCCACTCTGTAGCGCTCTACTATCTCCAGCTCATGTAACCCATGGTAGGTGACCCTGGGCCTGTATACTCTTCTCCTTCTCCTCACTCTGGGTTGTCTGTCAGCATCTGCATTGTCACCACCCTCAGCAATTCGCCTGTGCCTGATTATAACAGCTATGGCAGCCCCTAGCATTTCTGCTCTGAGTTCAGCTTTTTTCAGTTTTCAATTCTGATAGCTTACTTTCTTGCAGTATCTCTTGTGAGAAACACCCTGCACTGCTGTTTGCAGTGTTTTAAGTGCTGGGTTGGGCTTCTAGTCCGCCTGTGTAATTGCCTGCTTCCAATTGTTATCACCAATTAACTCCAGCAGTATTCCGACAGTTTCCTAGTAATTTGGATGTTTCCTTTTTCCTCTCTGTTTCCTCAGGGGGAGCAATGTGCACACCAACTTAAGCACGCTCACAGTGGCTTACACGCGCGCACACATCCTTACACGGTGTGGGCTTGGCTGATTCATGTTAAAATGCGCGCACACTGCCTTACACATGTGCACGCCCGCGCAAACCGTTGTAAACGGTTTGCAACATGCTCCCACATGTTGAACCTGCCTGACACTCGTGCACGCGTGCGCATGCACGTATATCAAGAAACTTTGAGTGTAGGGATAGCGTATACCCTCAATTTCTTGACTTTCCTAGTGTTCTGTTGGGACACACCTCCCTCCCTGATGTCTGTCTGTCATCTGTCACCTTACATTGCCCTCCAATCTGGTACATTTGTTTCTATCCTTCCCCCCGTGATGTCACCTACCTCTTACTCTGTTCCTCCCCCTTCTCTAACTCTTACACTACTCAGAAAGTGCTCATTACCTATGTGGCAGTGTGATTCAGTATTGTAACCCTCATTTACATAGGATTGCCTAGTAATGCTTAGTTACATGTCTTACACGGAGCTTCCCCCCTTGACAACCACTAAATGGAGGCCATATTGTTTTTGGTCTACAAGTCCCTCCATTGACATTCCATGTGATACATAAATCCCACAATTGTGGGCTTATAAGCTTCGGTTTTCAGTTTTAGGTAGCGCACCCGTTTATGCTGGTGTGCGCTGCAGTTACACATCATAATCCCACGAAAAAAAAAAAGTTATATAACATATTTTTGCAACACTTTTTCATGCCAATGGCCACATATTTGGCCATTGGCATGCTTAATGAAACATATGCACCCTTTATTTGGAGCTGACATAGCTCCGTTTTTGATTTTGCAGAAATGTACTCAGTTGTCAGCTGAGTACATTTCTGCAGCTAACACATCCATTACACGGACTGGTTTCAGCTTCGTGGATCGCTCAAATACCTCATTTGCATATCTTTGAGCTGCAAATGAGGTATTGAGCATTTCCACGCCCAGTCCGTGTAAGAGACGTGTTAGCTGTCTCTTACACGGAGGTTTGGGCTGTACCTGAATCGGGAGGCTTACACTACTCTTGAACTCCGTGTAAGCCTTCCTGAATCTGGCCCTCTGTCTTGTGCATTTAGTGGCTGCCATTAATTGTTTTGCCTGATTTACTCAGAAGGTATTTCTGAACCTTCTAATCTCTGCTATCTATATGTCAGTGCCCCAGTTGTTGGCTTTTGTATGTTTCTGAATCCCTGTGGAGATTTCCCTTATAAAATGACTTCTTTGATGAGGGAAAAGTGTATTTTTTTATTGAAATATGTTTCTAGAGACTGGGACTTTGGTTGTCCCACAGAGTTTCACCCCCAAACTTTAAAATGCCTGTCAGTAGGTAAAACCATCTCTTTCACACAACTGTGCACACTGCTTTTCATGCATCTTATGTGATCAGCAGGCCTGGTTCCCTTTATAGATTTTTTGTTTGAAAGAAAATTATTTTTTTTCAATTGTCCGGTATTGATGACATTGTGTTGAATAGTTGTCACTACATTTTTACCTCTATCTCAATTTTTCTGATGGGAGGTAACATCAGCTATCAGCAGTTCTGTGCCTCAAGGTGCTTGAAGGCTGCCTTGATACAAACAGCTTCCTGTGGAAGACTAAACACAAGAGTTTTGTGATGGACACTTTGTGTACAATGGGACCTTTTCTGCCAACCATTGTCACAGGATTAAGTTATTATGAGTTGCTAAGGAGAGCTTAAACTGACAGATCCCTGAAATCTGGCTGTAGCAACATATACGTGAAAGCAGTTAGAGTTGCAACTGTAATAGACAAGATGATACAGAGCTCACAGACCACTGAAAAGAGGCCTTTCTACAAGGAAAGATACTTGAGAATTGAGCAGTCCTCCAAGCATTGCAGGCATTCCTGAATGTGCTTCCTCTAGGTATAATTGTCATGCAATCAGCATGGCAGTGTTATATAAAACAAGTGGAAACCTGATGTTAACCCACCACAGATAATCAAAGATACTATGTGAAAAGGCACCATCACTGCAGTGCTTTCCAATAGCAATTCACATACCTGGATCTACCAACATGACTGATAAACTAAACATACAAATACTGCTGCTCCTTGAAGATCTCTAAACAGCACAGTAGCACACAGTATATTCAGGAAGTGGGGGAGACCTTTCTGACTCACCATTCAGCACTAGATTTCCTTATTTTCAGCATAGTTTCTCAGGACGTACAGACACCCAGAGATGCATTTTCCCAACACCTTTATCAAGATTGTCACAGAAAGCCAAAGCTTGCAAGGATCAACTTATTCTCATAGCATCCTTCTGGCCCTGCCAGACTTTATTTTTGTTGTAGCCTCATCTGATGAAATGTTTTCTTCTACAGAACACCATTCTCCTACATCACCTGTCTGGAGAGCCTCATCTGGGCATTCAGTAGTTTCATTCAACTGCTTGGTTTCTCCAATTCCAGTAATGACCAGAAACTTTTAGTTCCCTATAGATTTCATTAAACTCATTATAGCCTCTCAAAATTCCTCTACCATGAGAAATCTGTAAGGGAAAATGGAACATTTTCTGATGTGGGCTTATGATGAAAACATTTTGCCAGTCTCCACAGCATTAGAGATGGTGTTAACTTGCACCTTTGTAGTATAGTTCTCTTATTTCTCAATGTTATGCATGTCTATCAGCAATTTTCTTTTACTGTGAAGTCTTTCCAACTCATTCCCATGCTTGAAACCGGTCAAGTGAGGCCTTCATTAAGGTCATTTTCTATTCCAGACCTCCAGTAGTTCAAACCAGCCCCAGCTCTGGACTTGTGCTCTGTGCTTGAGAGTTTTGTGAGATTACCTTTTGAACTAACAAATTTGTATCATAGAGAACAGCCCTGTTTGTGGCTATTACTTTAGTGAGAAGAATCTTGGAGCTTTGTGCTGTATGTTTACAATGTCTCTCCATGATTTTCCACCAAGACCAGGTATCAATTGGGACAAAACTGTCTCTTATGCTCAAAGTAGCCACTCAAATTTCTTTGAACCAGTGCATCAGTATATTCACCTGCTAGTATTCCTTCCTAAGTACCTTTAATAGTAAGGTACTTGTTGCATTGTACTGATTTTCACAATTAAGGTTCTATTTGGATTGCAAAAATCCTGTAAAGTTTCCCAAAACTGTCTTATCCAGAGAATTTGCAACTCTTGGGTCTTGAGGCTCTCTCAGCCATGGTGGTGGAGCGGTTAGCATTGTTGCCTCATAGCAAGAGGTTCTCCGGTTTGATTCTTGGCTGGAGCACCTTCTGTGTGGAGTCTGCATGTCCTCCCTGTGGTCGAGTGAACTTGCAGGTAGGTGCATGAGTGTGTGTGCCTTCTGTGAAGGTTGGGCGCCGGGCTGGCAACTCAACACCATAAAAATCCACTGCCAATTAATAGCAGACCGGTGATCTGCTGTGGCTACCCTTAACCAGGAAATCCGAAAGAAGGGTCTTGAGGCTCTCTAAAATGCCTGCATTTTACAGTGGGTTGATATTTCTTTCTTCAGTTTCCCAAGAAAGAAGCATCCTACAGACTGACCCTAGGCATTTCTTACTTTAGAATCACAGCCCAAACTTACCATACTATTATCTTTTTCTGTGTACTGTTTGCTGTGCCAGGTTTCTGGATTACCTTTTTATGAGTAAACACCTCTAAAGTGGTCTAAGAAGAACCGGTCTGTTACAGGTCTCTACATAGGACAGGCCAGTTTTATTTATTAATTTGTAATATTTCGATGACTGGCCTTATACTTTGAGACTTTCACAACTCATTGCAAGTCTTTTTTTTAATTTCTCCAAATTTTTTGGGTGTCTAATATCATGACAGGAATGGACCCCATTCCTAAGTGAAAGTATGATTAAAGTTCATGAAATTAGTATTGCTTCAATCTTTAATGTCAGCCAGAAGTGCTCTTCGCAGCACCCGTAATGTGCCCAGTAATGACTCCTGCAATTTGTATGGAGTTGCATATATTGGCAACATATCTAAATATGTTTGTAGATTAAATGAAAAACCACAAACAGCAACCCAGCGACTCCTCAGATGGAATTTATTGCAAAAGACAGTAAAAAATAAACCTCTAGCGCCTCGGCCAAAAGCCTTTAACAGAGTACACTCATTAAAACACTCTCAATCTATATATAGTAAACCATAATTGATTAATAGAATAATGGATTAATTGCATATATTACAAACTTTAAAGCCATACTTCTTAAAACAACATATACATATTTACATATTTACACAAAACTCCTCCAGAAGCATTCTTGATTAAGTCCCACAGGAGACATAGTGTTAAATTTCAATATCAAGAATGCTTCTTTCTTTCTTAATAACTGTTTCACTTGTTCATCTCCCATAAATTTATTACAAACAACTCTATCCAAAATTGTTGTCTCAAACCCATCCAAACTGCCATTATGTATTTCATTAAAATGTACGGCTACAGGACTAGTTATTTTATTATTCCTGACGTCCCTTATATGTTCTTTTATTCTACAAGAAAATTGTCTTTTGGTTTCACCTATATAAAATTTATTACATGTACATTTGATAGCATATATAACTCTCTGACTTTTACAAGTAAAACATTCATTGGTTTCAAAATTCTTATTATTAATTCTATCAAAACGTTGAGTAACATATCTACAAATCGTACATTTTCCACACACTATTGTACCTTTTTCTTTTATTCTATCTGCTATCTCTAATTTTGGCCTTTGAAACCTACTATGCACTATAAAATCTTTAATATTTCTTCCCCTATTGAAAGAAAATAAAAGTTTCTTGTATTGCAAACAATCCACTTCTTTTTTTGAGGTATTCCAACTGGATTTAATAATATCAATAATTTCTTCTGATATTACAGAATACGTCGTGGTAAAGTAA
The DNA here is from genome assembly GCF_019279795.1 of Protopterus annectens. Classification (NCBI taxonomy): domain Eukaryota; kingdom Metazoa; phylum Chordata; order Ceratodontiformes; family Protopteridae; genus Protopterus; species Protopterus annectens. The sequence goes on from NC_056733.1 coordinate 1,603,363,760, forward strand.
ATATTCCTATCATGTTCCCTTCTGTTACTCTTCTTATAATATGTCAAACTATATTTCTCTTTTATGCTATCCAGCACTTTATTTAAACTTTATTTTAAGTTCATCACATCATACCCCCTTTTTTTAAATCTCTGAAAACTGTCATATAATTCAATATTTCTATCTCCAATCTCACTACATAATCTTTTTATTCTATTGAACTCAGTATATGGAATAGATTTAATAGTATGTAAAGGATGAAAACTTTCCCCATGTAATATATTGTTACTTTCTGGAAATTTTCTATGTATTTTAGAAATTACCTTCTGTTGATAACTATCCCCTATTAATTCCACATCCAGAAAGTTTACCTTATTACCTTTCTGTAATCCATCAAATTTTATTCCCATACTATTCACTTGTATTTGATTTATAAATTGCTCAACTAACTCACTGCCCCCTTTACAAATAAAAATGAGATCATCTAAGTATCTGTAATAATTGATTACATATTTACAAAAAAACTTATTGGTATAGATATAACAATGTTCAAACAAGCCCATAAATATATTGGCATAACAGGGGGCAAATGGAGCCCTCATCGCTGTCCCCTGGTTTTGCCTATATAACTGCCCATCGAATTCAAATATGTTATTCTGTAAACACATCATGAGTAGTTCTATAATATATTCCACCAAGGGACTATCACCTAAAAAATGTTTCATTGCTCTAACGCCATCCATATGTTTAATATTTGTATAAAGACTAACAACGTCTATTACTATAAAGAACATTTCTTCATTCCATTTAACTTGTTTTATTACTGACAAAAATTCAAAAACATCCTTTACGTATGAAGGTAACTTTTTTACTACTGGCACTAAAAATTCATGTAACAAACATGAGATATTATTCAAAAAGCTCCCACTGGCTGAAACAATCGGCCGCCCTGGTGGATTCACCAGGTCTTTGTGAATCTTTGGCAGACAGTAAAAGCATGGCATTCTCGGATTTTTTATGGCAAACTTATCCTTCACATCTTTACCTGAGAAATAATGCAATCTTTTGCCCTTTTCCATTAATGCAATATACATAGCTTGGGCTTTCTCATATTCCAATATATCTATACACTGATAAACTGTCTTATCATTCAGATGATTGTAACACATAGCTAAATATTGAGTATAGTTCATTAGAACTAACTTCCCACCTTTATCAGATGGTTTAAATACCATTTGTACATTTTTACTTAGATCATTTAAACCATGCCACTCATTTTTATTCAAATTATATTTTACACCTTTTTTCTTTTGACTTATAAACTTGTCATACACTATTTGTATATTCAAATTCAAAAATTTATCCAAACATAATATGGTCTCATTATTGCAATAGGGAACAAAACCACTTTTAACTTTTATATTGTCAGTATTCAGTTTACAATATGCATTGCTACAGACAATTTCATCTTCTCCCATAGAACAGCATGAATAAAAACTATCATTTGAACTACTACTATGTTCATCAGAATCATAATTTTCATTATTATTCACATTTTCCATGTTAAAAAAATGCATTAAATTTAACTTCCGTATAACATGAAAGATATCACTTTTCAGTTCATGTAGTCTAGGGAAAACCGTAGGTATATACTTTAACCCTTTAGTTAACACAGACATCTGAGCTTCAGAGAGCTCAAAACCTGATAAATTCACTACATACTCACATACTGAAAAACAATTAGAACTATTAGTCCCATTTGCCTCGTTTACTTGTCCGTTGAAACGTACGCTGTTCTGGATAGTAGCCTTGTGCTGTCCCATTCCAGCTACGTTTTCTACCTCTATAACCTCCACGAAACGAATTCAAATACGTGTTGTTCCCCGCTGGCGGTAAATATGGGAAGTCTTCATCTGTTTCACCTTCCGTTACTGAAGTCATACTCTCCCCTGATGTAAACGCCCTTTTTGCTGCATTCTGAGCTGACTTCTTCTGCTGTTCAAACTGAACGTGTTGTTTACGTCCCTTAGGATTGGTCGCCACTAGGAACGCCTTTTTATTATCGTAATCGCGTATGTCTCGAATCAATTTGCCCTTCTTTCTATCAATCAATTCTTTTTCATAGTTAACCAATTGCTCATTGGTTTTCACCAAAAAGCCATGCAGTTCTTCATGTGAGATCATGTTTGTGATATCCTGACATAGCCCTTTGATCTCTTCTTAAAGTAGTTGTCTCTTAAAGAGATCACGCTCAACTAAAATATGAACCCACTCTAAACTGCAATTGTGAGCAGCGGCTATCCACCTCTCATGAAATACCCGCTCTTCCGAAACAGTTAAATCAAATGGTGTGGAGGGGTTTTTGGTGGCTTTTAACCCCCGAGGAGTAATTTCTAACTCCTCATATCTCTGCATACTTTGCGAATTTAAAAATGTTGCAGTTTCCTTAAACAACAACTTCTCCATCCTTGACAACATTTCCGATACTTCAGGATTATGAAAGGTGTCTACTTTTTTACCAATTTTCGAAAAAGGATTTTGATTCCATAGCTTTCTATCCTTAGTCCATTTATTCAACACCCCATTGTCTCTTTCATTTACGCCAACTCCATCATTGCGAACACATCCGTTAAAAGTAGAATTCGAACCAGCTGCAACCTCTACACTTGTAGGTGCACCGTCCATAGATTTAGATAATATCTCCACCGGAGTATCTAGGAATATCCTAGGAAGACCCACCAAGGAATCACTGGTCATAGTTGAAAAACCACAGCAAACAAGGTAGAATGAAAAACCACAAACAGCAACCCAGCGACTCCTCAGATGGAATTTATTGCAAAAGACAGTAAAAAATAAACCTCTAGCGCCTCGGCCAAAAGCCTTTAACAGAGTACACTCATTAAAACACTCTCAATCTATATATAGTAAACCATAATTGATTAATAGAATAATGGATTAATTGCATATATTACAAACTTTAAAGCCATACTTCTTAAAACAACATATACATATTTACATATTTACACAAAACTCCTCCAGAAGCATTCTTGATTAAGTCCCACAGGAGACATAGTGTTAAATTTCAATATCAAGAATGCTTCTTTCTTTCTTAATAACTGTTTCACTTGTTCATCTCCCATAAATTTATTACAAACAACTCTATCCAAAATTGTTGTCTCAAACCCATCCAAACTGCCATTATTATATGTTTGTAGATTATTTTTAAAAGACCTGTTGTTCTTACTAAGCAAAGTAGACAGCTTAATGGGTTAAGGGCAAGGCAGAATAGCAGTGGCAGAGAGTCCCCCCTTTGAATTTTTATCCCTGGAATAATTGTCCTTTATTATGGCTTAATTTCAAATTGGTCTATCACTGTTTCATGGTCACTGTAATGTAGTAGATCAGTGTAGGGGTGTATCTTACACATTTTTAAGCACTCTATTATCCATGATTGGGGGGATACTATCAAATGCTTTTTTTATAGTCAATCCATGCCGTACTTAGATTCTTCCCCCTTTTTATAGTTTTGCAGTATGACTTTAACAACAAATGATCCTTTGTTCCACATGACTTTCTTTTATTGACCTTTGTTTTTACTGCCATAATTGAGGTCTGTTCTAAATGACTATAAACTCTGTCAGCATCAATTCGAGTGTATAGTTTATATGTCATCAGAAGGAAAGTTATTGGTCTATAATTTTTAGGGTAGCTTGCAGGAACATTGTTTTGCCTGTTATTAGCCAGCTTGGTGTCTGCTCTGGGTGCGCATATAAGTAGTTCTTACTCATGGCTAAATCTTCATGCAAAGATGTTAATACTTTTAACCAGAAGTTAGGTACTGCATCTGGGCCTGGGGTTTTCCAATTAGATTTTTTTTTTTTTAAACTTTGTTTCAGTCTGTCTGGCTGTTACTTCATCCCATTTCATATCTTATACCTTTAAACTTCTTATTCTTTCTTTTCAGTCTGGGATTTCAGATGAACCAGGAGAAGTCTTTATTTATCATAGTTTTCCTTACGCAGGACAACTGGAAGGTTACTTAGAAGCAGCTTTTGAGATTTTCTAATACTCAGGACAACTGGAAGGTTACTTAGAAGCAGCTTCTGAGATTTTCTAATCGATCTCTGGTATTTCCATGGAAAAAAATCTCAAAATTCTAGCTTTCTTGGCTCCCCTCAAGTGTCTTTGGCCACACTTTATTTGTGACATTCAATAACTGGTTTCTAGTCTTTACTGATTCTGTTATCCCACATCAGATTTTTGGGGGAATCTATGTCCAATGGGAGGAAAGTCTAGAACCACTGGAACTAGCAAAGCATTTTAGAAGTACTTGAATGTTAAGAGATGATGATGATGATTATAATAAAATGTCTTATATTTCCTGAGCCATGCAGACTTCTTGCTAGTGGTCACATGCAACATCATACTGATGTCATACATTATTAATCGGGGTAACCAGGTCAACCCCCCCCTTTTTTTTTTTTTTTTTTTACTTTGGTGGGTTAGAACAAGCGACTGTTTGCAGACAAACTGAGCAGGATCAGAACCAGACCCATAGTGAGTTAATTTGAACTTTGGGATCTTTAAGGAATTGGTCCATCTTTGGGAAAAGTCTTGGTGCATCAGTTTGCCTCTAGCTATGACAGTTAAAGAAGTTCTGCTCCATTTTTTCTTGCTCTGGCCTGGAATGCAGAATTCTTTTTTATTCCTGTGGATAGGAATGTACCTCTGTGATCTTACACCCTTTCTTCTGATAACCAGGCTTTATAGAATTCAGAAGGACTCCAAAAACCATTAAAATGCCTTCTTTGTGGCCCAGTGGGTCTCCTGACTCTCTTGAAATGTCGGAACCTGAAATGAAGAAAAAAAAAACACACACAGGAGAAGAGCATATCTCAAAAATAGCTCTTCAGCTTTAAACTTCTACCCCCCCATACCCCCTGAACTTCTATATGCACCAACTCTTGAGATTGACATACCCTGGTGAAAGGAGAATATTCAGAGAAATGCCGTCTTGGACTTGGTATATTTAAATCCAATCTTTTGGCACTTCAGTTTCCACATTTACAGACTAACTCTAGCAAGGCCTGACATTTCAAATGGTTACTGGTTCTCCTGTCTTGAATATGGACAAGGGCAGTCACCTCAAGTTTGCTCACAAGGTGGGTTTACTCACATAAGGCAGGGATTATTTGATTATACCTAATTGCTCAATTTTTTTTTTCAATTGACTGCCAGAATAATACAAAACTTTTTCAGCACCATTTTGAGGATGTGCAGCAGGTATTAAGTAAGGCAAGCTAACCTGCTTCTGGAAAATCATAGAATGGTATGTGGACAATATTTTCTAGTTAGTGCCATTCTTAGAACCTTTAAGGCTATACACCTCAGGTTCTGTAGTATTTATGTGTGTTCTTATCCTATGGGCTTCTCTTACCCCTCTACAAAGATTTACCTCCACCCTATCTACTTGTTTACTTTGGGATTCCTCCTTTCTACCCTTCCTCAACTTTAGCAGCTGGTATAAAGGGGTTTTACATTTATATCTGCCTTGAATACTGGTGGCTTCCTCTTGTGATTTGCATTTGTGCTTAAATATTGTAGTTTCCTTGGAACCTGCTTTCTATGTTGTTTTAGAAGTTTCTGTTTTTGGCGACAGTTTCTCATGTCTCTGAGTTCTACTGTAATAGTATTTGAGTTGCAAGATTTAATGCTGGGGCATCACCATGTTATTTATTTCAAGGATAGTGTTACTTTGAGAGCAGATAATTAATGTATGCCTAAAGCCTATATAATCTGTATTTACTCAGGTCATTTATCTCCTGGTATTTTCTTTCAGGATCCTTAAAAATAAGGAGAAAGAATTTATATGCACTGGATGCCTTATTGACGGACTAAAACCTTCAGGATTGCTAATCAGTTGTTTAATTACTATGATATTCCATGTCTAGTCACTTCTAGCAGAGGCAGAGCTACTTTTCCAGAGTTGTTGCCTACTTTTGTGACTTACTGGAAGGAGAGGGGGGGGGGTCTCAAGAAATTTTTTGAAGCAATAACTTGGTTTCAAATCTAACTTGAAGTGCATGATAAAGCTTTTTGTAGGTCCAGTGCAGGCTTGCTAGGACTATGTCTAGGGGCTACATGATTCTAACCCATCTGCCTCTTCCCTTGCTTTCCAAACTGTAGTTACTCAAGCCATGTAACTTAAGGCTGTTTCATTGGTTTAATTTCTCCAAGTTTTTTGATTTTCTAATACCATGATGGGAATGGACCCCATTCCTAAGTCAGGGTGAAATCAAAGTTCCTGAAATTAGTATTCCTTCAGTGTTTGTTAAGCAAAAGTGCTGTTTTCAGCACCTGCAATGAGCTCAGAACTGACCACGTCTGTAATTCATATGAAATTACATGTATTGGTAGCATATCTAAGTAAGACTGTGAATTCATTATTAGACCTGTTGCTTCTACTACTACTATTCAAATTGTCTGGGCATCTTTCTTCTTCATTGCTTTCATTTCTGCCTGCAGATCCTGGTATTTTATAACTTTGTGTCTCAGGATGTTGTAGTGATCTAATGATTAATTTAGTATGGTTATGTAAGTAAAAGTACCATAACAGTAAATATATGACTAGATCACTGATGGCAGTGGCCGGTTCTTGCATCCATTCCCTAATTGTTCATGTTTTTATGCCAATGTGTGGGATTTTTATCACTACAAATCCTATTTGTCAGGATTCAATAACCCCTTTCTTATGTAAGAAAGCTGTGACATTTTGGCACCATGGCTACTTTTATCTTTCTTTCTTTCCTCATACAGGGCAGTGGCTAGGGTATGTGAATGGTGCCTTTTGGAAGCTGGATGGTGGGTTTGATCCTTAGCAGAATACATCCCGTACAGCTTATGGCTACTGCAACAGTCATTTATTCAAACATCTGTTATGGTAAGTTGACTTGCACCTTTGTACTTTACATCTTTTTGTAACTGTTCCTTCATTCATTTTATGCCATTAACATGTATGGCATTCAGGGTCTCAATGGATTTGAATTAAAACTCAGCATCTTTGTTTTTCGTGATACCTTCATTTTTGAGCCTTTAACATTCTCCTTGCACAGTCAGCAACTTTCTTTGACTTCCAGGCTGCTATGAATTCCTCTGATGTTATCTTTTCTCTATATTTTTAGCTAGTGACCTGGCTATACACCTCTTTTTTAGTGGGTCAGTCTCGTACTTTACACAAGTCTGCATTTGCTTGCATTGAATGTCAGCTGTCATAATTGGATAATCCTCCTTTCTTAGTATTTCTCACTCTTTCCATCCCTCCCAGCCAGAGTTTGGAAAGTAAGAGAGGAGTAGATCATTGTGCTGCCAGCAGAGAGGCACATAATAATGCTAAATATTTTGTACTGCTCTCACTCGGCAGCTGTGGAGCTTCTGAATGTTGGGGATAGAATTTAACATGTTATAGTCTCCGCCATGGGTATGCATAATGCAGCAATTGTGTAGCAGTGGGTATAATTGTAAAGTCTGCAGGTATAGTATCTGGGCATGTTTTCTGATTATGCATTTATAAACTGACTATATCTTTGAGCAGCTGAAAATATGGCATTTGCCACAGTATATGTCTGTATAGGCAATCACATTGACGTTAATTAAGTGTTCATTTATAAGCAACACTCCACTTTAAGATAGCAAGGAAAGAGAGAGACTTCTTAGTATGACAGAAGTGAATGGCTGCTAAATTCTGCTTAAGTGATGCTTTGCTTCCTTTTTTATGAATGTTCTGCCATTCAGATTTTTTTTTCTTATATGCAGTATGGTTGGTTGGTTGAGATTTTATATCCCTGTTATCCAGTCTTCAGTAATAGGAGCTTGGGTTGCTTTTTAAGTCTGTTAATGCATTTGAGAGCAGCTGTGAATGGCAGTCTAAATCAACAAGTGCTATTAGTAGTTGTACTGCCATTGGTGGAATGGACTGAAGGAACTTAAATGTTGTAAAATTTGATCACTATGCTCCTACCTTCCATATGTTGGTATCTAGTCTTAGTAGACCTGATGATTTGCTTGCAGCCTTTAATAAAACTATAAGGTCATCTCTGGATCGGTTTACTCCGTCTGTTGTATATACTGTCCATCTTGTGTTTTCATGCCACAGTATGTGATGACAGAAGCTTGAGCAGAAATGTTGATGGTCTTCTCACTCTGAGAATTGATTTAAGGTGGATGGATAGTGTGCAACTTAACAGGATGAAGTCTCATAAAAATGTTGCACCCTGTCCAGAAAGGTCTCACCTGGATCAAATTTAATCAACAGTGTTCTTTTGGCTGGTGGAGAGGTTGGATCATTTTACGTAATACGCCACCTGTAGGATGCTTTTGTGTGAGTAGTGTGAGATAGCCACTCAGTTCTTTAGGTTAAGATGGTGTCACTGATGGCAATATCTTTCCCTATGTTAAGCTCAGAGGTAGGAGTACTTAATTCAGAATGTGGTCCTTCCTTGGACTAGGATGAATTTCAGATGCAAGACTACATTAATAGGTTCATAGCAGTGTACTAGGCTAATGGCTCTGGAGGCTTTACAAGCCTAGCCCATAGGATTACTCTGGCATGGTGCCACCCGACCTTAGTTCCTAGTGCATCTGTTGAGTAGAGCCACTGGAGTGATCCCTGGAGTGAATTTTCTATTTCCCATCCACTCATCAAGATTTCTCTTGTAGAGGGCCAGTGAGGTGCTCTGTTTGACATGTATGAGAAGTCTGTTCCATAGCATGGGCAGTCTCTGGGTTATGAACCTGTCCCCCCATCTTCTTCTGTTGATTGTGGTAATGAGGTTGAGGTCTCTGGAGCGTGTGGTGTGGAGAGATTGGGATTTCTTTAGATGTAGCATTTCTAACAGAGCTGGGTCAGACATGACTTTGTAAGTCAAGCAGAGATTGCCTGTAAGTAGGTGATATGAGACAGTTGGAGTTTTTTGAGTCTGTCCATATAGGACAAGTGTTTAAGACCTAGGATCCTCTTTGTTGAGGTACTTTTGTAGCTTCTCCAGTTGTTGCAGGTGTCTAGTGAGGTACATGCCAAATGGGGCATTATACTTGATGATTGGCCTAATTTGGGAAGAGTAGAGGGAGACAATGACCTCTTTCTTCCTGGATGCAAAATCCTTAGTAATGAGATATGCCACATAGAAGGACTTTCTAACCACAGTGTCAATGTGGTGGTCAAAAGAGAGGTTGCTGTCAACCTGTGTTCCCAGATCTCTTATTTAAGTTTAATGATCATGGAAGTCCTCTGGGCCAAGAAGAGCCCGTTTTCAGTGGAGGCCCTGGGAGAAAAGCTCCACAATAAATGCAAGTTACATTTCGCATGTTACAAAAGGACATAGTTCATACAGCTAATTAAACATTTACCGATAAGCTCCATGATATTTGCAATTGGCTTGTCACAGTGTTACAAAAATAAAAAGACATAATCCAATACAGAAATTTCAACATTTACATAAAGTGAATATGTGGTGGTGCTGCGGTAGCGTTGTCGCCTCACAGTAAGACGTTGTCCTATTCGATTCTCAGCTAGAGCGTCTTCTGTGTGGAGACATGCGTGAATGGGCGTACCTTCGTTGAAGGTTGTGCGTCAGGGCTGGCAACTCGGCACGTAAAAATCTACTGCCAATCACTAGCGGACTGGAGTTCCGCTGTGGCGACCCCTAACCGGGAAAAGCCGAAAGACACAACAACATAAAGTGAATATTTTTGTTATAAACTCAATTGTAGGTTTAACATTTCAAAATATATAGGTAGTAGCCATTAGTAGGTTAGTAAAATATGCATGGAGAAGGGTAATAGTATATTTGAGATTGGATAGTATAGTACAATAGCTATTAGAGAGAATATTAGTTTTTAGTGTTTAGTCCTTCTGTGCTCAGTGGACTACTATCAACGTGGTAATTCATGGGAACCAGTGTTTTCCCAAAGGGGATGATGACACATTTTTTGGCATTGAGCTTAAGGCCATAGTTCTGACACTAGTTGCTGGTCTCAGTGAGGCCTTTCTGTAGGATGTCAACATCATTTGGGGAGTTAATAATTGCTCAAACCAAAGAAACATCCAGCACCAAATGGTAGAACAAAACCTTATTTTTTATTAAGGTTTATTTATTTGTGGCAACTCCATCAAAATAGTGTGGAAACACACTACAAAAAATACAGTCAGACCGGTTTTGTCATAACCTACCTTTCTCAGTGAAAACACAAGTTCTAAAATGCAAGAACATTATATACATGAGGTCAAAGACACAAAAACACACCCATTGGTTAATTATAATTGTTCATTTAATCCAGGGTTGAACAAACCCCTGAACTTAATTATCCAGTCCCTTTCTTTTTGATTCAAAATAGTATGCCAACCCACCTTAGTTAAGCCTGTCCTCCTCCACATGGTCAATTGTAACAAACTTGAACTGTGCTGTCTTGTGTTTGGTTGTGTATTTATATAAAGAGCTTGACATCCTTTTATTCCTAATGTCACTTAAGTGTTCAGATATACGGATACATAAGGACCTAGAGGTTTGACCAACATAAAAGGCAGAGCATGAACAGGTTGCCAAATATACAAGCCAATCAGTGCTACTATTGCCAAAAAATCTAATAGACTTTTGATGTATTTCTGCTAGTAAATTGTTTTACATAAATCACAATGACCACATGGTGCACATCCTTTCAATTTATCCTCAACCAATGTGAGCTGTTGTTTGGAAACTTCTCTTCTATGTTTGTAATGACTAAAATGTGACCCCAAAGTTGGTCCCTGGCGAAAAGAAAATAAACATTTAGATATAAGAATATCCGACAGTTCATTGTCAGCCTGTAAAATACCCCAGTGTTGGTCGATAATGTTGCTCAAAACATTGGTATTGTGTCCAAAGGTAGTGACAAACCTAATGGGCATGATATCGTCAAGATTAGGATTAGATTTGCGGAAGATTATTCTGTAAAAATACCCTACTTCATGCTACCAGCTTTCACCCCAAACATATCACCAGGAACATTCCCAAGTCTCTATTTTTATGGATTAGACGTATTTGCTCCTCCGAGAACTCATATGAATACTATAAACAGGATTTAATATCCAGGTTTCAAAATAGGCGATATGAGTATAATAATATTATGACTGACAGCAATTGGGCATCACAGCAGGAGAGATCGATGTTATTGGAATACAAGCATAAGAATCTTGAAGATATCGCACCCATTTGATTTGTCAGTACCTTTGGACGCAATACCAATGTTTTGAGAGACATTATCAACCAACACTGGGGTATTTTACGGGCTGATCCTGAACTGTCGAATATTCTTACATCTAAATGTTTATTTTCTTTTCGCCAGGGACCCACTTTGGGGTCACATTTTAGTCATTACAAACATAGAAGAGAAGTTTCCAAACAACAGCTCACATGCTGGGAATAAATTAAAAGGATGCACATTGTGTGGTCATTGTTCTTTATGTAGACATATACTCAAATTGAAACAATTTACTAGCAGAAATACATTGAAAGTCTATGATATTTGATTTTTTGGCAATTGTAGCACTGATTGGCTTGTATATTTGGCAACCTGTTCTTGCTCTGCCTTTTATGTTGGTCAAACCTCTAGGTCCTTACGTATCTGTATATCTGAACACTTGAGTGACGTTAGGAATAAAAGGATGTCAAGCTCTTTATATAAACACAACCAAACACAAGACAGCGCAGTTCAAGTCTGTTATTGACTATGTGGAGGGGAACAGGCTTACTAAGGTAGGTTGGCATGCTATTTTGAATCAAAAAGAAAGGAGCTGGATAATTAAGTTTGGGGGTTTGTTCAACCGTGGATTAAATGAACAATTATAATTAACCAATGGGTGTGTTTTTGTGTCTTTGACCTCACGTATATAATGTTCTTGCATTTTAGAACTTGTGTTTTCACTGAGGAAAGCAGGTTTTGCCAAAATCAGTCTGACTGTATTTTGTGTAGTGTGGTTTCCACACTATTTTCATGGAGTTCCCACAAATAAACCTTAATAAAATAAGGTTTTGTTCTACCATTTGGTGCTGGCCGTTTCTTTGGTTTGAATTTCAGTTTGGTTTGACTGTTTGCACCTGTCGTACTTGTGGATCTATTGTGTTTGAGTTAATAATAGCTCCCAACTTGCAATCATCTGCGAACTTTGTCAGCCAGAGTCCCTTCGTGTTGACCTGGACTTCAGAGAAGTAGATACCAAATGGGAGAGGACCCAGGAACGAACCCTGTGGGACTCCACTCATGATAGGTCGGTAGTCTGACTTGGAGTCAGCTGCTTTCACACTGTGTGTTCTGTCTGTGAGCCAGTTTGCAACCCACCTAGTGATATAGGGGTTGATGCCTAGCTTAGTGAGTTTTTCTATGATTCCTGAGTGGGGAATGGTATCAAAGGCCTTGGCCAGATCAAAGTAGGATGTATGAACCACCTTGCCTTCATCCACAACTCTGGTGACTGACTCAAAGAAGTCGACCAGGTTGAGCACACATGATCTACCCTTCATAAAACCAAACTGTGTGGGATCCAAAGTTTGGAAATTCCCTATATCCTTGTTTATTAGGTCCATGATGATGTGTTCCATAGCTTTGCATATCAGACTCGTCAGGCTAATGGGGCAATAGTTCCCAGGGTCTGTGGTCGCTCCTCCTTTGTAGAGAGGGATGACTGTTGCAGTGCACCATTTGGTAGGTACAAAGCCTGAGGTGAGGCTGTGATTGAACAGGACGCACAGGTGTGGTGCCAGTTTACTCTGTAGTTCATGTAGAACACAACCAGGGATATTGTCAGATCCCATAGAAGCTGTATTCTTGGCCTTAGACAGTGCTGTTTTAACCTGTGTAGCGGTAATGCTGACTGCCTGGAAATCTACTGGTATTGCGATTGGTCCTTTGGTGGGGGAAAGAGGGGTAAAGTTGGCATTCAGTCTGTCAGTTAGTATACTGGCAATATCTGTTGGCTTGGTATAGGAGGTATCATTGTGCAGTAGCTCAGAGCAAATCTAGGTATTGCCGTGGAGATTCTTTACATAACTGTAGAAGGCCTTGTGGTTGTCTTTACTATCTACTGCAATTCTGTTTTCATAGCTAGCTTTAGAGGATTTGATGATGGATCTCAACTTTTGTTGGGGCTGATAAGAGAGTTTTTCCAGTCTTGGGACTTCACCTTATTCCGCATCAGTTTCCTCCTTCTGTTGTAGAGTTTGTTCATGGCAGGGGACCACCACATTGGCTTCCTTTTTTTGGATGAGAGCATCTTGGTTCTATTGGGTATGGTGAGATCCATGCATTTGTGTAAGTGTTCATACAGTGTATTGGTGTATGATTCAGCGGTCATGCAACTATTCTCCATTTGCATGGGTGTCATGAATTCAGCCACCTCTGTTTTTAGGAGCCCAAAGTTAGCCTTGGAGAAGTTTTTCATGGTGGTTACCTTTGTGGGGGGTGGGAGGGATGTGGATTTCCAAGGTGAAACCAGGGAGGAGTTGATTACTGGCGTTGAGCAACAGTCGCCCATGTTAATAATGACCAGGTCAAGGATGTTGCTGCCTCTAGTGGGGGTAAGAACGAACTTGCCCAGGGCATTGGAATTAAAGAATTCCAGGAAACATTGAGCAATTGTATTGGTACATGAGTAGTTTTCCCAGTTAATGGAGGGGTAGTCGAAGTTGCCTTGTATAAGAGTGTTAGGTTGGGCCCTAATATTCTCCGCAGTGCTTAGGAACGTGGAGTGTGAGTCATGGGACATGGTTGGGGACCTGTAGCAGGTGACGACCTGATTCGCTGTCTTACCCAATGTTAGCTGCACCTGAAGTATCTCTGATGCATTATGTTGGGCTACCAGTCTGGAGGTGTGTGCATCCTTTATGAATATGGAAACACCACCCCCTTTGGAGCTTCGGTCCAAGTTCTGGGGCCGAAAGGTGTGGAATGAGTTATAGCCTGGTAGTGCAGCCTTGAACCAGGTCTCTGTTACAGCCAAATGTCTATGTTCTCCATTTTAAGGAGTGCTTCGAGTGAGTATATTTTAAAATTTAGACTTCTAGCATTGACCAGCATGACCCTCAGATTGCATTTGCTTCTAGCTGTTATGGTGGTAATTTTGGTCTTTGGAACACTGCCTAAAAAAGGCACTGTAGGGGTGGCAAGAGCCTTGGCCAGTATTCGGAAGCACAGGGGTGACAGATGCAGTCCATCTCTGGCAAAGCATCAATGTCTGTCAGCCATGTCATCCCAGGCAGACAGATACTGGATCCCCTTAGAATGACACCAGAAACTTAGCCAATTGTTGAAATCAATCATTTTTCTGCTTGTACTGTGTTATCATTCTGGATGATGGTAGGAGGCTGCTCAGGGCTAAGGTCATACCTGCCTGGGCTACATAATCTGAGAGCTCCTCCATGTCTCCATGTAGTCCAGGGAGGTACTTCTAGGGTCATTCACACCCACATGTACAATAACAGAGTCATATTTGTACCTGTTATTGAGGGACCTTACTGCGTGCATTATGCAACAGATCCTGGCAGCTGACTGTTACTTTCTCCTTATTCAACCTAGTGAGTGGGACATCAGTGTGCCTCACTACTGAGTCACCTATGACTAGTGTGTTGGGCATGCTGTTTTGCTTTAGGGACTTTGGTTGAGTGGCACACTGTTTAGGAGAGTTGTGTTTCGTGATTAGTGTTGTGGTGGTGGAGTGCGTTTCTGCCTTGGAGGTCTCTGCTGTTTGGGTAGATTTTTATTGAGAGCCTCTGCAAAGGTGGGTGTGTGGTTTGTGTTTTTATGTGAAGGCAGTGCTAGTGTGTGTTCTGGAGGGCTATGTGCTCCATGTGGCGTGGTACTAGTGTTGACCTTCTCCTCTTGACCAGCTATTCCGGTCTTGACTGGATAGTGCATGGTTTCCAGTTTGGATATATACATGCATCTCTTACAAGTCTGAATGTTGGGAGGTAAGACGAGAAGGTTGTCAGTGTACATGAGGCAGTTGCTGCATTACCTCAGGATGCCCAAGTTCACTTGATTAATAGGAGAAAGCACAGGAAACTGACCTTTAGACATGCCTGGAGGGGTGGGCATTAATAATAAGAAGTGGAGCTGTTTCCTTGTAGAATGTTTAATGCTGGTAGCACTTTTGTGTGCTACAATAATTGCTACAAGATGTCTGGTAAAGTGCTAGACTGTGCTGTCATCTGTTATTTCAGGCTGTTAATGAGTTGCTTTCTGTTGCCAGGGTTTGATTCCTTCAGCCTCTGTTTACCTACTGTGTGACTTGGAGCACGTCACTTAACCAGACAGTGCTTCTTGTTTGCCCCTAAAAAGAGAGAAACAGTGTGTCGATGAACTCACTAGGTTAACAGATTGAAAAAATGCAGCCTATCAACTGGTTTAGACCTATGCTATGTCCTCATTGATCTTTCCTCGGTGCCTGATGCACTGGACTACAAAATATTTTTATATTCTTTGTAGACTTACTTTGGAGCTTCAGAAACTATCAGACTGGCTTGCCTTCTGTTTCTGTGGGTGTACCCAGTATACAGACTGGCTTGCCTTCTGTTTCTCTGGGTGTACCCAGTATACAGACTGGCTTGCCTTCTGTTTCTCTGGGTGTACCCAGTATCTAGGTTCTGTCTTTATTAGTTTACTGTGTCACCTCCAGTGTCCCACATGGATCCATTTGTGGTGCCACTGAGTGAACTCATTCTGACTGCCCTTCAGTATCATGGTGATAACCTTGCCTTTCCATAAGACAGTTTGTCTACTGTTTATTCACTTGTAAAGGAATTGTAATAGGTGCATAGATTAGTACTAAGCTAACTGCCCTTGTGAGACATTTTAAGCCTAGCCAATTATCCCTTGTGAGACTCAAACCCCGCAACTTGTGTTTGTAAGGCAAACACCTTAACCATTAGGCCACCTCCCAACAATACCTCTAAAATTGGACAAACTTGTATCACTTAAGATGGAATACCTCTGAAATTATGAATTTGCTCATTTATGCCACCCCTAGACCATCAAGCTTTGCAATTTTGAATCCATTTGTCTCCTCTACTGTTCTGGTGATGCAGTGCAGTTTGTGGAGAATGTGAGGAGTCTTTTCATTGACAGCAGATGGATGAACGACCACCAGATATCTTCTGTTGTCCAGTCATCCTGCTTCCATCTTAAGAACATCCCATACATCATCAGTGTAACTCCTTTCTCAGGATCTTGAAGCAGTATATACCTTTGTCTCATGTCATTTAGATTATTGCAGTGCTGGCACAGAACTTGATTGGTTACAGCTTGCACGGGATTCGACAGTCCTGTTCTGCTACTGCCCATTACTGGCATATTACACTGGTTGTATGGATCCTGCACTGACTTTTGATAAATTCTCATGTTACCTTTAAAGTACTTTTGTTAGTGTATGCAACATCACATGATATGGGTCCTTCTAGTATGTGAAAGAGCTTGTGCTTCAGTACAGCCTTGTTAAAATCTCTGGACTGTTCTTCATGGATATTGTTAGGTGTGGATTCATTATAATCAATTGAACAAAAAGTCTCCAGCAGACAAGACTGAGCAAATTTTGTTGAAAGCCACTTAAAGTAACTTTTATCAAAACAAGTTTTTTTTTTTTTTTTGAGGAGCATGTCCTCTTTCACACCCCATGTGGAGTAGGCTTGTATATAGCAATTCCCTGGCCATACAACAGTAAGGGAAAGTGAACAATGTTTAATAAAAGTGGCTTTTAGTCATATTAATATTACTTGTTCTTGATATTGTCCTTCAGCTAAAGTGCAGTTGATTATGTTTGGCTTCTGTTAAGTGTTCATAGAGCTACTTGGAATCCTTTTGGTATGTGCACCCTTTGTCATGGGCACCAAGGTTCTCTAGAGTCTGCTTCCCTTATGGTTGATATTTTCCAGTCTGGGTGGCTTCAGAAGGTTGCTGAAGGCCTATCTTTTTGATCTTTCCTTTATCATACTCTCTAGTGTTTCACATGTCTTTTATTATAATTAGGCCTAAATTTAACGCATGTAGGTGTTAGAGCTTTGAATGATATTGTTCGATTATAGTGTTTCATCAAATATTGTACTTATGTCAAAACTGAATCACTGAGAACTTCCCTTTCTTGAGGTGCGATTAAATTGAAAGATAACTTACTTCTGATAAAGAAAAAAGCTTGATGGGCAAGTAGAGTGTTTTGTTCATTTATATCCAAAATCTAAGCTCGAAAACATGCTTTTGTTGAGGCTCAAAATTGTAGATTCAGGTTAATCTTGTTTTCTTGAAGTGTGATACTCGTTATCAGTGACTGATAGGGTGCATTTAATTATCCAGGTTTCAGTTTTTATTCTCTTTGTAGTTAGAATCAGTGACCTGGCATATTCTGTTTATTCTGCTTTTCCGTAATAGTACGTTTGTGATGCATATACCCATCATGATATAGTGGACAGTGAGACAAAAATTAAAGAAAGCGTAAGATTCCACAAAAAATCCAAACAGAAGTCAAGTTTCTGGTTAAAACTAATGGCTTAATTATTCATTGTTTTCTAAACTCCACTGAGGTAGACCTTCAAGAATGTATATTGTCTTAGCCCAAACATTTATTTCATGATACCCATGTAATAATCCAACCATTTGGTAAAACTAAACAGTGTCTTGATAGTATAAACACATGTTGAAAGCTTGTCCTATAAGCAGGGAATTGTTTTAGAAATATCCAAGTCTCTTTTTACGGTTCTGTTTGTTTTTTAAACTGGGCCCATAAGGCAAGTCCAAAGGTATTTATTGTCTGTTGACAAACAAAGGTCATATCTTACATTTTCAATAAAGAGTGCTCCAAAGGCAAAAGATAGTTTTCCTCTTAAGTAATGTGTAACCAGTAATGTACAAATGTAACTTTTGCAAACATTGAGTATAAATCAGAGTATTCATATTCTTTAGTTTTGTAAGAAATCTCTACACTAATTTGTCTGTTGAAAACTGACAGAAAGTAGTGCTATATCCAATAATTATTGACTTGTATAATGTACATAACAGAGCAGGGTCCCTAACTTCAATAATCTTATAGTAATCCCATCTGCCTCATTGTTTTAACTTTCATATTTGAGGCTTGCTCTTTAATTGGCCATTCTTGTTCTGCAGTTATTCTTAGGTCCTTTGTACTGTTTATAAGTTCTAGTGTCTAGATACTAGCTCCGTTCTGATGTTGGGCAGCCAAACGTAGTTACTTATTTTTCTTAATATTAAAACTTAATACCTATACTGGATGCATGCATTATAATAATTTTAAATGAGTATCTAGTCAACACCCTCCACAGTTTTTGCAGCATTACCTATTTTGCAGTCATCAGCATATTTTGTTAAGCAAGAGCCTGCAGAAATAGAAAGATCTGAAAACACTATAGTAAACAAAGTAAGATATAATACCAACCTTTAAGACATTCCTGCTGTCACCCTTTTCCATGATGTTTCACCTAATATTGTGACACATTGCTGTCTGTTCTTTAATCATAATGCTGCCCAGGGCCACCTTTGTTAAAATGCTCTGATGTTTAACCCACTTTTATAACAAAATAAGTTAGAATGACCAGCTATAAATCCATACGGGATATGATCCACTTTGATGAAATATTTGTTAGATCTCATCAGAAGCATAAGTAAATAATATTCAAAACATTGACCTATGATAGAAGTGAGGCTTATTGGCTTGTGATTTGGAATATCTTGCTTATTTATTTATTTATATTTGTTGACCGGGAGTGTCCGACTGGACGTAGGTCCATTTTCAGCGGAGGCCCGGGGAGATCAGCTCCACAGTTAAAATAAACAGACAGTAGTTACATTAGATTACATAGTGATTAACAATTTACATAGCAATTACTTGCAACATATTTACAGATGAAGAACATAGTACATCAGTAGACAACTAGAATCTTTATCTGTGAAGTACATAACAGACATTAACAAATGTTAAAGTAAGAAGTTCCTGCTGTATAAGTACTAGGCTTATGAGCATCTGAGCTTGCTATAATCAAGGTAGTTAGTGGAGTGGAAAGAAAGGTAGTGGTTGGATGGGGTGGGTGATATTGGAGTGGGAGTTGCAAGGGCATAGCCAGCATGTTTTTAGGTGCGCCTTTAGTAAAGTTTTGAAGTGGGTGCATGATGGTACGGAGGTAATTGTGGGTGGGAGGGAGTTTCATAATTTGGCTATGGTGCAAGAGAATAGTGCTTCACCAGCAGAGTTATTGGCTTTAGTGATCTGCAAGTGATTTTTGTTGCTGGATCTTAGTGGTCTGGTGGTGCGATAGGGTTGGAGTAGATTCTTGAGGGATGGGACATTTACTGGATGGTTTACTAGTTTGTGGGCGAGTAAGAGTTAATACCATTGAAGGAGGTGAGAGAGTTCAAGCCAGCCCAGTTCAGCAAGTGAGAGACAGTGGTGACTATGGTAGGATGCCCCTGTGGCGAATTTGGCAATTTTGTTGTAGCAGGTCTCTAGCTTGTTTAGATCGCATTGCCTTAAGTTGGTATATATTGGAGAGGCATAAAGTAGGGTGGAGATAAGATGGGAATTTGCTATTGAAATCTTTGCTGCTTTGGTGAGAAGATGCTTATTTCTGTATAATGCTCCTAGTTTTTTGTGGACTTTTTTTATGGTCATGGATATGTAAATGTCAAATTTTAGTTTATTGTCTATTTCCACTCCTAGCAATTTGGTGTGTTCATTTGGGTATATAGTGGTGTCTTTTGCTGTGATGTTAAAGTGAGAGTTGTTTTGAGTATATTTGGTGGGTTGGAAGATGAGTAGTTTAGTTTTGTTTGGGTTGAGTATTAATTGGGCATCGGATATCCAAGTTTCAACAGAGGAAAAGGCTTCCTGTGTGACTTTTTGCAGTTTGGGTAAGGGACTGGGCTGATTAGATGATGGTCGAGTCATCTGCGTATTGTATGTGTACACCATGTGTGGTGGCAGAGACTAGATTATTTGTGAAAACAAAGAAGAGTAGAGGTCCAAGGATGGATCCTTAGGGAACCCTATGGAGACAGGTAGTTGGGGAGATATGTCATTCTACCATGCAACGGATTGTTGGCAGTCAGACAGGTAACTCTGAAACCAGTTGTTGACTGATTGTGAGAAGGATAGGTTATTGAGGACAGAGATAAGTTGTTTGTGTGGGACCATGTCAAATGCTTTAGATAGGTCTAGGAAAGTAGCAGAGGAGAGATAGCCATTGTTTTTATGTTGAAGGATAGTGTTAGTAAAGGAGAGTAAGACAGTGGTGGTGCTATGGTTTGGTCGGAAACCATGCTGAGTATTGGAAAGGAGGTTGTTAGTAAGGAGGTAGTCTGAGACCTGAGAGTGTATGCATCTCTCTAGTATTTTGGAGAGTGGAGAGAGAATAGCTATGGGGCGGTAATTGGTTAGTTCTGTGGAGGTTCCACCTTTGTGGAGGGGAATTTTATGTGATACTTTCCACAGTGTGAGAACATAACTTTCTGACAGAGATTGGTTAATCAAGATGGATACTGGGTAGGCCAGAGCATCAGCTGCGATTTGTAGGCATTCACTTGGGAGGTTGTCTGCTGCTAATTTGGTGGGTTTAAGTTTAGTTAAGAGTTTTTTTATGTTGGAGGTAGGTACAGGAGAAAAAGAGAAGGCAGTGGGGAGATTAGTAGTTGAAGGTGTGGGTTGGAGGGGAGGGGGGTTGTGTTGTTTAGCTAGTGATAGTATGGTTTGTGTGAAGTGTGTGTTGAATGAGGTAACAATATTTTCTGAGGAGTGAGGGATGTTAGGAGGAGGGGTACTGACTTTACCTGGGTGGAGGATGGAGTTTATGAAGGACCAGAATTGTTTGGGGCTGTGTCCGGAGGAGTCTAGGGCAGACTGGTAGTACTGGAATTTGTCCTGTTTTATTAGCTTTTTGACTCTATTGTGTAGTTCTAGGAATTTCTGTCTAGTGGAGGGGGTCTTGGTTTTGCGCCAGTGCTCCCAGGCTTTATCCCTGTTTTTCATTTCTGACTTAGTGGTTTTCTGTAGCCATGGGGAGGGTTGTGCTTTGATTCTGGCAAGTCTTATGGGGGCATGGTAATTAAGGATGCTCAGGAAGGTAGTATTAAAAAATTCAACTGCGTCATCAAGACTGAGGTACTTTAGAGGATGCCAGTTACATTCTTTGAGGGATGAGATGAATGTGAGTGGGTTAAAGTTTATTTTTTTACGTATCTGACGATAGATGACAGGTTTAGCTTGGTATAGGTATTTTTTCAGTAGGAATGTTGGGAAGTGATCACTGAGGCTATCTGATAAGCAGCCTGGTATATATGACTGGGGGATCTTACTGACTAGTATCCAATCTAGGGTAGTGTGCTTGCTGGAGTATTTATTTATCCTGGTTGGCGACTGGACTAGTTGGGTGAAGCCATGAAGGTTTACATGATGGGTTGGATGGTTGCCAGAACAGGATTGCCAGTCAATATTGAAATCACCTAAAATTATAGTTTCTTGAGGGAGATGGTGGGTAGACCAGCTGAGGAGGTTTTCTATTATCTCCTTTAAATATCTGGACTACATGAGGTCTAACCCAATCTTTAAGGACATGCCCCTTATGTAGGATTCTTCTGAAGATATTTGAAGTGGATGAAGTAGATCAGACATTTTTATTAACCAGGACCCTAGAAATCTTATCTAGGCCAATAAAACATGACTTTTAACTCTAATTTAAGATTTTACATCCTTTTATATAGTAGAACTGTCTCTGTAAATTCTGAGTCAGTTGTGAAAATTCTAGTATTAACTTTTAAATTCTCAAACTTCTTTTTTTTTTCAATAATCCGTTTTTTATTGTTTTCAGATATACTAATACAAACTACTCCATATATACAATATATACATGAATGCTTCCAAAAGATACACCAAACATTGTATATTCACATAAGTTATTAAAAGGTAATATACCCTGACAACATCAATCTGTATTACTAATATAGCATATATCTAATCTCAGCTTGAATCTATCCTATGAACCTGTAACCTGAGAAGACGTGGATAGGAACCTCTAGGCCAGCACAATATTAAATATTTGCTCCCATATTTTCTGTGTTATTTATACTTTTCTTGTGGTCATTAATCAGCAATTTATGCGCTAGAATATGTCTTATTGCTAACGTTTTAAAATTTTCCCAAGAGGTCTGGGCTGGGTTCAACCAATTTGATGCTATGTAAAGTTTCATTAATAAGCAAATATTTATAATTATGATCCTCTTTGATTTGTCTAAATTGTCTGGGGGAATATGAAGGATCATAAATTCCCAGGAGAGTGTTGAGTGCTGGTAGCCCATTTTTTGTAATTGAAGTTTCAAGGAATTCCAAAGTTTAAAAATGCATTTACAACTCCAGAACATGTGCAAAAGGTCAGCCGTCTGATCTATACAGTGCGGGCATTTAGGAGACTTCTTTGAGTCAAATTTATGAAGAGTAAGACGGGTATAATACGCATTATTAAATATCATTAGTTGTGTAAATAATAATTTTTGGAGAGATACTGACTCTAATGTTAAGTTAATTGCTTTCAAAATCTTATTGTCATCCACCAATATTAATTTTTCCTACCAGTACTTAGATAGGAGAATATGTTTGTTATATTTCATCTCTTTTATCAATTTGTATGAGGTAGTTATATATTTATTGTCCTGTATCAGAGTTTTCCACAAACTACGGCATATGTTTAGGTCTTCTTCTTTCATTTTAAAGTTGTTGAAATAACTTATAGCAAGTTCTTTTAGTTGTCTCATGATAATTAAATATGAAATAGGAAGATTCTTTTCTTTTAAAATATATTGTACTGACACACCAAGAAAGGGGTATAAATCAAGTATGGTTAAATCACTTATTAGAGGGAATTTCTTTAAATCTATCAGTTGATTACCAATTATTAAGTTTGGGTTCTTGTGGAATGGTTGAAACATCATCATATGCTGTAATAGGTTTATTGAAGTAAAGAGATTTTGAATTGAAGTTACATACACTTTAATATGTTCCATCAAATCATACCTACTAAGAATTCCCCTATTTAAAAAGGGCAATGCTTTACAATTTATTCCCACTCCAGTTACATGTCTATGAGTCAGGACCAACCACTTGGGTGACCATTTCCGACTGGATCTGTCAAAGTGAATCCATCTTAAGAGTCTGTTCGCATTTATTATTAAATAATAGGTTTCAAAATCCGGTAAATCTAGACCTCCCCTACTTTTTGGAGTCATCAGTTTCTCATATGTTATTCTCGTTTTCCTAGGTTCCCATAGAAATCTCCCTAGTCCTACATGAAGCTGTTTAAAAAATTTCCTCGTAATTCTAAGTTGTGTAGCTCTAAAAATGTATAATATTCTGGGAAGAACATTCATTTTGATAATTGCGGTTCTTGCCATTATTGGTAATTTCAACTTACTCCATCTTTTTAAGTCTGATGTTATCTGATCCCAAATTGTTTTAACATTGTTCACAAAAAAGTCTCTATTGTCCGTTGAAAATACAATGCCCAGATATTTTGTTCTTTCCTCTGACTTTACCTGCCCTATCAGTGGTAACAATGAGAAAGGTGTAGGCGTCTTTAATGGAAATATTTTTTTTTTTTTAAGTTAAGTTTATAATTAGAAATTTCCGCAAAGTCTTCTACTGCTTTTAATATCTTCTCAGTATCTGAAACAGGTGTGGTACAATATATATTTAAATCATCTGCGAAAGCCGCCATATTTATCTTCGTACCATATATTATCGGGGGATTATAATAAATATTTTGTTTGATGTGTAAAAATAATGGTTCCAAATATAGATTAAATAAAATAGGAGACAATGGGCAGCCTTGACGGGTACCATTTTTAATTTGTATTCTTTTAGAGCAGTCTTTATTAATAAACAAATTTGTATAAGCATTGTTGTATATTTTCTTTAATGTTAGAGTGAACTCCTGAGGTATATTAAAATGTACTAAGATATCAAATAGATATTCCAAATTAACTCTATCAAATGCCTTTTGCGCATCAATTATAAGGGCATACATGTTGAGATTTTTATACTTAGCGTAGGAGATTAATGTGTGCAGTGTTAACGTATTATCAGTGGTCTGTCTCCCATTCATAAACCCAGCCTGTTCATCCGATATTATTAAATTTGTGACTCTCTTCAGTCTATTTGCCAGGATGGCTGTCATAATTTTCATGTCCATATTCAAGAGTGAAATGGGTCTGTAGTTATCTGGGTTTTTAGAATCACCATTCTCTTTCGCTATCAAAATTGCCTTTGAAGCATTAAAGTGGGGATCATTAATCTTATTCTGGACTATATAATTGAATATCTGTGGTAATATTCTACTCAAGATCTCCCTAAAGGTTTTATAAAACTCAGAGGTCAAACCGTCCGGTCCTGGAGCTTTATGGGGTTTCAGATTCTTAATTATCTCTGTTATCTCCTCAGCTGAAATTGGTTTGGTTAAATCCCTATGGAACTCATTTTCAATCTTCGGGAATGTGAGTTTCTGTAAGAACTCCTTCCTAACTTTATTTGGTACAAGTACCTGCTGTTCACCATAGCTCTGATTATATATTGTTTCAAAGATATTCATAATGTCTTCCTTATTAGTATATGTTCTATTATTATAATGTATTTCAGGAATTATTAATGTTGTTTTCGTTTGATTAATAATGCGTGCTAATGCTTTTGAGGGGGTCTGTATATGGTTTGCATATTTTACTAAATTCCTCTGTTCATAAAATGACAGTTTACTATTATGTAATAAAAACAGATCTTTCTGACATTTTAATAACTCTGTTTCCATTTGTTTATTATAGTTCCCCATTAACTCCTGGTCTAGTACTCTAATTTTGTTTTCCAATTCTTGTAATTCCCTATTCTGCATTTTTTTATGGTAAGTAGCTTTTTGCAGAAAAATTCCTCTTATTTGCGCTTTAGTTGTAGCCCATTCAATATCAGCTGGGTGCCTGTTTTTGAGGAGGTTATGAAGTAATTGTTGAAGCATCTCTTTAACTTCTTTTAGTATGTCTTCTTTGCTCAGTAAATATGGGTTTGAAGACCAATTGTACCCTCGAAGTCTCCTATTATTCTTGTTACTATTGTTTAACATTAATGTAATCTTAGAGTGATCCGACAACTGTTGAGCCTGAATGGAAACACATGGGTCAGCAGATATCAATGCATCTGAGATTAGAAAAAAGTCAATTCTAGACCACATTTTATGACAACTTGAGTAGAAAGTAAAATTCTCTGCCTTCATTTGGGTATTTGTATGTTTAAATGGGTCATATAATTTAAAATCGGTTTTAAGTTCCTGTAATGCTATCACTGCCTGTTTATTAAGACTCTTATATGAACTTGACTTATCTAACTTAGGATCTTGATACGAATTCCAGTCCCCTCCCATTATTATATAGCAGTTATTATATTGATGTAAGATGGAGTAAAGTGAAGTTATAAAATGATGTTGATTAGTACATGGAGCGTATATATTAATAAGTACCACCGGTTTGTCATAAAAATTGGATATAAGAATCACTAGACACCACCTTCCCTCTTTGTCTATTTTAGAATCTAAAATTTTCTCTTGGTATTGATTTTTAACAATAATCGCCACCCCTGCGCTATTCGTCGTCCCTTCCGCCGTCACTACCTCCCTAACCCATTTCTTATCTTTCAATATATCCCACTGATCATTAGTCAAATGAGTTTCCTGGAATAAAATGAAATCTGCTTTCGATTGGAAAAACAAATGTAACAACAGTTTCCTCTTTTTCATGTTCTGGAGTCCTTTGACATTCCAAGATTCTATTATCCACATATTGAGGTTCTCAAAGGTATACTTATAGTTCTGATATTAAACAACAACCTTAGATTGATGTATATTAAAACAATATAAACTGTTTGGAAGCAAATCTGACATCCCATCCCTACCCAGTGCCTATCCACTATTCCTCTGGACCAGGATGTACATAGGTTTTTCACATGCTTTGAACTTTTCTGGCTATCTAAACTTCTTCTAACTCTACCCATTAACACAAAAGCCTCATGCAAAAAACCTACAACCACTATCTCTAATTCTACAAAGCTTAATCCAACCATTCCCTAATAAACACTGCTAACTTACAGCTCTAGACATATTTTCCTATAATCAAACAAATATACTAATTGTTCTATTAGAATCCAGCTTAACTGATACATGACAAAATTGTTATTCAGCAGTGACATTAATACCATTTAACATACTTGTCATATAAAATAGTAATTAACATAGAAAGCAAACATTTATTTCACATTGCACACCACTCTTAAGCCTATTTTTCATTACCTGAACTAACTGCTTTATTTACTTGTCTTTATCTAAAGGCAAATGAAAATAACACTCTGCTACTGCTTAAAAAATATTATAGCTAACATTATAAACTGTAAATACACTCAACATTTGGCTTAAGAAACATGTCCATGCAAAAATACATAGAAAGATAATCTTCAGTTTTCAATAGAAAAAGGAAGAGAAAAGGAGAAAAAAAAAGAAAAAGTAGAAAGAAAAGGAAAAAAACATAAATGACACACCTTAAGCTTTTCAGGACCACATTCTATTATGAATCCCCACCTTAAAACCCTTTATTGTCTAACTTTTATTATGTTGTTAATACCTTGTTACTATATTAAACAGAACATAGTCATACATTGTTTTAATTAAGAATGAGAAAAACATCAATACCCTACTATGCTATTATACAATATAATACTTTTCTATTTTATCTAGAGTATTTCACATCAGTATTTTTCCTACCTGAATAGCTGTATACTTCCCTTTACAAAACTGTAGCCATTTACCCTTAAAATAAGTCCAGGAAGCTTTGTTTTGCAGCCCAACTATTTTCTTCTAAATCCCTAGTGTCCTTGGTGTTTAATAAGCCTGGTTTCTTCTTTTCGGATTCGCGACGGGGGAACCATTTTGTGAACGGACCTCTGGATGCGCTACCTTGTAATCGGTCCCCCTTCCTCCCCTGAAGGACTTCCTGCTAATTCGTGACTTGCTGGAGATCGCTGGAGCCATAAAACCTTGGAAAACCCTCGTGGACGAGCTGGAACTTCTAAAAAAATGGGTAAACATGCGTTTTCCAAGGGCCTGGTACAGATAAAGACCAAACAAAGGATTCTGAAGCCTCGGATCATCGTAAATGCACAGTCTCAGTCTGCCTGTTGGTGTAAAAAGCCTGGCTGATCTGCTCAAGCTTCCGAAGGTGGCAGGGACTTGAAAAGTTTCAGAAAGGGAGGTCTTGCTTCTTTTTTTGTATTTACTGAATATTTAGTGCCATCAACTGTAAAAATTAAAGTATTGGGAAATTTCATTTGGAATCTGATGCTTTTTTCAATCAAAAACTTACAGTATGGTGCTAGCATTTGCCTGGCTTGTCTTATTTGTATTGGTAAATCCTGTGCCATAGATATTCTATTATTTTGCCACATAATAAATCCACCATTCTTTTTCATAGTTAACAGTATTTTGCTTACATCCTGGTAATTCAATATTTTGGCATAGATTGGTCTAGGTGCATTTGAAGTCTGTGATTCTCTGAGTGATCTATGAGCTCTTTCTATAACAATTTGTTTTATACTGTCTGAGTCCTTAAACAGAATTTCAAGTATTTGAAAAATGGTAGTATTTAAATCATTGTATTGAATTGTTTTCGGAATTCCTCTAATAATTATATTGTTCCGTCTGGACCTTGCTTCCAAGTCTAGAATTTTGTTTTGCATAGCTTGAATGTCTGTACCATAAGAGTCTGTTTTTTTAGTGAGCATTATTATTTTATCTTCATTTTCGGATATTCTGGTTTCTGACTTGTCCATCCTTTCCAGAATTTGACTGCATATAGCACCAAATGTAAGCATTTGAGATGATAAATCTTTTATGGCTTCTTGAATAGGTAGCAGCGCCGATTTAATTTCCTCCATGCTGGCTAGTTGATCTGGTTTGTTTGCTGTTCCTGCTTTTGCAGGTTCCTGCTGTTTAAACGTTTTCTGTCTTTTAATTAAGGTTTCTTTTTCTGGATACTGCAATGCTGATAATTTAGTTTTGGTAGTTGTGATTTCCATAGTTTTATCTTCTCTTGACATTATAAGACACCGTAAAACAGAATTATACCAAGGCTGGGATTTCAGCTGACAGATAGCTAAATCCTTTGTTTTAAGCTCTGTTCAGAGTCAAGCCGACAATCAGTTCCAATCCTGCTGTTACTGTATATTTTTTTCCGATTCTTTTTCCTCAGAAGCGAAGTTTACCTCTAGTACTTTGGTTATTGCTGCCAATTAGTGTATTAACTCTTACAATATATCCACAGGGTTAATTTTTATTTCTGGTATCTGAAGAGCTGTAGAACTGCTGTGCTTATAGAATGGCGGCCATCTTATCTCTCAAATTCTCAAACTTCTGAAATGATAGATAAATGCTTTGACATTTTAACAAAGGACGCAATTAGTCTGCTGTTAATTGGATGTAGGTAAACTGTTTCTAAGAGTTTGCATATTTATAGAACAATTTTACAATTATTCCTGTTTTCTAAGGTAAATTTGTAATTCTTAACCATTGTTATACCATTCTTTACATTTTTGGTTGCATCATTCAAATGTATTTTGTTTATTCTTGTAGAATTTATTTTATGTGTCCTAAATGCCTTTCTTTTTTACATACTTACCTAACCAATTTTTTATTCTACCTTAGCAGTTTATTAAATATCCCTTCTGTTCTTGCAGTGCCTGTGGAGTACAGGTGTTTCCATATATATTTTTTTAATAAACTCTACCCACAGTCAACATTATAGTTAACCATCTTTTTCCAATCTATGCATGTTTAGTTCTTGCAAGGGATGACTTATCTAATTTATGCATATAATAAAGGACATATGTTCATTGGCTTGAAACATAACTTATTTAAAAAATGTAGAATCATCATTAGACCTCCTTAATGTGAATTTTAATATAAATTTCTAATTAGATGTACAGCATGTTATTTCTGAAGATGTAGAATCATGATTAGACTTCAGTAATGGTGGTTTTAAACATAATTAGATCATAAATAGAGCTTACGTGTTGACAATTGCTAAACCCAGAATACTCTTTGCCCATGAAGGTTTGTTTACCAACTGGTAAGCATCCAAAAAGCATAAGAGATCAAGAAATGTGTTGAGAGATGATTAAAATTCGTATCAATCAAGGTTGATGTCTCATTTAGATGAATCTCTGAGCAAGTGAAAAAATAATGGTGTACAACATTTGACTGGAACTTATGTTGTCTAGCACAATCATTATAGCCCTGTTGGGTAGATATCATGTAATGCTATGCTCATCTGTACTGTTTCCTCCACTGTGTGATTAACTGATGTCAAAAAATGTATATGAATAAAGCTACACATCCCACATTTCTTTTCTGATGTATGGTTTCATAATTGTTAAAACCTTTTAAATGTGTTTGAGGAGAATCCCATGTCTGTTTGATTGCTACAACTCTAACCATATTTGCAATTCTAGTTCCCATTTTAATTATGTAAACAGTAGGTATTAGTGTAATGTTTTATTACATTATGAAGTCTTGAGTGTCATTAATCTGGACCTTAGTCTTTTGTTATTTCTGAAAAAGAGCAGTGTTTATACTTTTTAGGTAGACAGAAAATTATCTGTTTACAAATGTATTAGGGTTGTGAAAAATATATATCATTCAAATACTCCTGTCAGTTTTTTTAGGACTGTGAAGTTCTGCTAATAAAAATCTTGATAAAAAATTGGCTTTGGAATACTGGTAGACATTAATCTGGGACACAGAGATATGTCACAGAAAATTAGTCCTACTAAGTTTTATTTGCAGACAGTTAACTTTCTCTCTGTCTTTCATGTGATTTAAGAGTGTTTTAAGAAATCAGTAGTTCAAAGTACTGTAATGATATGGCTTTGAGTATGAGTAGCCAACATCAGTTTTGGGAGTACTGTTAAGTATAACAGTTTAATTTCAGACAGGGATGAGACTAATAAGCTTTATTTAAACTTGTTAAAGGTCTTAACAGGCATTTAATATGCAAATACCTTAATATCAAGATTCCTGTTTTTTTCCCTTATTGTAACTTGTTTTTGTATTTTGTTTAAGTATGTCAGTGACCTTCCTTTCACTTTCATCTGTAGATGCTAACCTTGCATAACTATCAGCTGATCTGTCTAGTTATAGTATTGTTAATACCGTGGCTTTGCTTGGCTGCAAAACTCTTTGTTGACACTATTCTGAATTTGCTCACTATTATTTTTTAGGATTTACCCACACCTGGATCTTTTGTCAAACAATTTATTTTCAGTGAATATGTAGCATCAATGTCTACACCACCAGTACATTTTTTTAACCCTAGTGTTATGCCTGTTGTGTTCAGTACTTTTTCACAAGATGATCTACTTACAGGTTCATAGGTAGTTACTAGGCTTCTGGTCCCAGAGACCATTAAGGAGCTTAGCCCAGTTTCCTAACTGCCCCAGAGCACTGTGTGGTTAGTTGACTTTCTCAGTCACTTAGTATGCAAAAGGAGACTGAGGGAATCAAACCCTGGGTTACAGGAAACATCATTAACATTTTATTGTCTTCATCCTCTGCTCTAACTGCCAGACTCCTTTGTGTTCACTATTTGTTTTCTCAAAATGCTTTCACATTTCCTTTACCAGCTGTTTCAAGTTCTTTATGATTATTGGAGTTCAAAATTAGTTGCTCAGAGATTTCTGTCTATGCTGTCTGCTCTGATCATCCTGCCTGCTGGATATTATTCTAAGTATTACTTTGTCATTATTACTTCAGGATGATATGTTGCCCAGAAGATTCTAGTGTAGTAATCTACTGTAACTGTAGTGCACATTTTTGGTAACTGTCCTGCACTTTCCATAGGCTGTTTCTCACCCATTGATTGAATTCTGAGCCCTCTACTTCATAAACTGACCAAGCTTCGTATTTAGAAGAATTTATCAACAAGCCTCTCTGACCTTCACCAGATGTAATGTTTCTTTCAACACTATTCTTTCCTGAATTATTTTCTTTTTCATTGTTGCTACTTTTGACTGACTTCTTGTGAAGTTATGAGAGCTAGCATGTAAAGTTATAGGAGTCATTATTGTTTGTTCTGCAGTATCTAAGATGGTACTTTGTTAGCTGACATTGTTATTTTCTTATCCTTTGTAACCTGTTCTTATATTTCCTCCTTTTGTACTGTCTCATGCAAATCCCCTTCTCTCCTTGTCTTCTATATTTAACACATTTTGTTCAGTGACTTTTATTCAGATCTCTTTAGTTACTACATATGCTTTTATGCATTTTACTTATCTTAATCTTACTAAACTCATTTTTTATAATTACTAATGGAGAGCTGCAGGTCTTCACCCCTACATCCAAGAACTTCTAAGTTGTTGTTTTTTCCCCTATTTTGACTTGTTTGTATTGTTTACTTTGCTATCCAGACTGCACTTGAAATTATGTAGTTTTCTAGTTACAACACATTTTGTTGAACGCCTCCTACATTTTAAAGTAGATTCTGTAGTCTGCAACTTAGGGGTTGAGAGGGTGGCCTAATGGTTAAGGTGCTTGCCTTACAAACACAAGGTGCAAGGTTTGAGTCTCACAAGGGATAATTGGCTAGGCTTAAAATGGCTTGCAACGGCAGTTAGCTTAGTACTAATCTATGAATCTATGACAAAAAGGCTGCAGTAGATCTTCATAGTGTTATAAGACAGTCAGTGCAAGTGAGTCTTGCAAGCATTTATACCTCACTAGTATCTATCCTTATACAATACTCCTTGTCTTTGAGGATGGATACACTGGTCAAGCCTGGGGTGAATTTGTGAATGCCAGTCAAATAATCCAGGTTCTAAAACATATTCGTTTAAAGCCTCTATAGTAAGGAAAAAAAAAAAACGTAAAATAACTGAGGTCAGAATAGCATTCTGGTCATATGGTCACTAATCAATGTTTATTTAAATCAATTTTTAATAGTATAACATTACAATGCAGCAATAATACAAACAAAACTTAAAAAAAGCAAGCAACCATTATTAAATGATACTTCCTGTGTATAATACTCTCTTGTTGTTTTCTTAAAGAGAATGAAATGCAGTTTTTTGGAAATAAAAACTTGACATTCAGTGGCATTGTCCTTTAAGGTTCTTATTCCTTTCATAAAGGGGGCCTTCCTCCTTAGACCCTCTTGTACGGGACTGCATTTCATGTTGGAGAATCTTGCCATTCCTCCTGTCAAACCAGCTTCTTCAGTACACCTGGACTACCTGCCCTAGAAATTGCTTTTTCTGGTAGCATTTCTTTTTCTGTTACGCCACCTCATTTGTTTGTTCTTAGATGCAGATTTTCACATAAAGCTTAACCCTCATTCACATCTGAAGTGGCCACATAAACCATTATGAACCAAGGTATTAATATATCAATTTTTTCCTCCTTCTGGTAACCAGAGAGAGCACTTCCTTATTTGTATGGATGTTTGTTCATGGACAGCTTAGGTTTTACAATGACAGAATAAAAGACAAGGTTGAACAACTTTTTCTATGCTGTGCCAAATGTAGGTTAGAGGGTACAGTATCTGAACTCAAACTGTTCAAGTGGTTATTTAGCTGTATGTAGTTTTGCCATGATAAACATATAGGATCTTTTCATTGGGTACCACTTTTATATTATTCCTAGAATAACAGCTTCCACAATATGTTTTCCATAATTTATCTTTCGATTATACTTGTGATGCAGCTGCTTTGTTTTCCCTCATTATGTTCATAAAACATTGTAAACTTTTCTGTCTCCAGGTTCAAGCCTTCATTTAGAGCCAGTGAAATTTAAGGGGTGTCCCCAAAAGATTTGGATGGGACTGTCATGTTAAGGAGGATGGAGCATTTGTCATCCTATACAGAAGATATGTAGGTGCTAAAACAGTCTGTAAGACATAGGTACGTCTTCAGTAAGGTACCCACAGCCTATAAGACATAGATGCATCCTCAGTAAGGTTCCCACCTTTGATGTAGTCAAACAGTCAGCACTGGGATCACTGCTGCTCATAATAAATTAAAATTTGCTATAGCAGTTCTGGTGGGATGTTCCGTACTTGTTTTGGTTTCCTCTCCATACCAAAAATAGTAGACTGATGTTGGGTAGAAACAGCAGAGCAGCCTACATTGTCTTCATATCTTTTTGCCACAATAAGTACATTTAATTACTAGTGTGTTTTTCCTGTCGAGCCTTCATTCAGAGCAACAAGTATCCTTCTTTGGAAATCTGTGCATATTTCTAAATTTATGTTTTGAAGGCTGATACTATCTTTGTAAAAAGTTACCAACAAGGGTGTTTGTAGAAGGCACATCCTACAAAGGATTTTCCACATCAAGTACCCGATGCATTTGAGACAGGGTCACCCTTTGGGTAAGTAAGACGTGCTGTTTAAAAGATGTAAAGTAAAGATGAAAACTTTAAAGCTTTCATAGAGCTCCTGAAGTTACTTTTCGTAAGCCAGGGGATACATGTTCCATTGATATCATTTGCAAGGACATCCACCTCATTCAGTCTGAGACATTTAAGGACGAATACTACAGAAAAAGAGAATCTCTGAAAGGCTGTAATCATGGAAAAGGATAATGCATGAGACCTTAAAATCCAGTAAATCCCACCCACACAGATCCAGGAACTCCAGTTCCATGGAGGTGCTAGTTGGTAAGTCCTTTGGCTCAAATACCTGCAGCACATCAATCTGTTAAACAGGAAGAACATGTGATAGTAATGTTATGTAAAATAGATTTCAAACCTTTTTTCTTTCTTGGGCACACCTCAGATTTATACAGATCAGGTGACTTTTGTAAAACCAGTTATAGACCATAATCTCAACTGCAGACTTATAGAATGTGTGCTGTTAACAGAAGATAAGGCTTTTATTCCAGGCTGTCTTTAGTACCAAGAAAGTATGGCCCTTAGTTCTCTAGACATATTAGACATACACAAATTTCTAAGGGTAATAAAGTTAACACTGTAGTCTGTACTGCTGTCGAATATGCCTTGGGCACCAATGGTTACTTTGGATATGGAGCACACCTGGTTCCACATCCTCATTTATCAGGGCCACAATAGGCTTCTCAGGTATGTAGCAGATCACCTGCATTTTTAGCTCAACAACTTTACCCTTTAGGCTTTCCACCTCTCAGTGTGCTTACAACACAAACCCAAATCCTTATCAGATCTTGACTGACCAGTCTAAGGATTCTCAAAAATATATAAAATTCAAACCAGTCCCCAACAGTCAAGACCTTTCAAGGAATAGTTTTAGATACTGCAGAAATCACTGTTGGAGTAGGTACTGGCTGCCTTCCTCTGTTCCTCCTTCTCAAAAAATAAGTAAATAAAGCAGAAAAATGTGTTCTAAACCTATTGTTATGCCTTTCTCACTGATGGAACCTTTTACACTGCTTATCTTTGGATGTTATTGCTTATCCTTGTCACGGGTACCTGACAGGCATACTTGTTAGTTCCAATAGTTCTCCTCAAAACAAACTAAACAGAATGGCTTGTTTTTCCCTTTATACCTGATATTGGTCTGACACCTTTATCATGGAGATCAGTCTGCTCAAGGGACATTCATATCTCATTAAGTAGGGTGAGATGGGCTGCTGTTCATCTGTGGTAAATTCCTATTTATTAAAATGCTACTGCAACAGTGATCCTAGTATTTGAACATACTGCTGTGGTAGGGCGAGAATACTTAATTCTTTCTTCCCATCTGCATTTTGTTTTATATTCCTTAACACTTTATAGAAGCTCTGGAGAGACAGGAGTGCCCACAATGCATGATGGGAAAGGGGAGGATTCTAAGGCTAATAAAGTTACACCTATCAAGATGTCATATCACCTGTTGGTTTACTTATGTTACAGACAACTGATCCATTACCCAGCTGTTGGTATGGTGAGTACAGAAGCCTTGTTTAGTTATTTATTTTAAATTTGTTTACCAGTATGGTCAGTTTGGGTCAGAGGAATCTGTTGTCAGAGGAGGCCTGTAGAGAAATGCTACATATAGACAGAAAATTATTACAATTACATAAGAAGACAGTAAATACATAATTTCTTTCTTATTCACAGAGCCATATATATGATAGATTTTACTAAGAAAAAATGCATTTCCCCATTATTAGGGGAAGTCAAACGTATACATATAATACATGCTAATCTCTCAAAAAGATAGGACCCATATGCAGTGCTGTAGCTCTCCTTTCTTTCTGTTAGGATTAATTTGTCAGTTTGAATTGTAAGCCCACTTGAATAGAGCTCTTCTACTACTATAGTTTGGATACATAAATTAAAAAACACATTGTGCCTGTTGTATTATGTGCACTTCAACTTTCTCATAGTCAGGTTATAAGCATTTGCAAAGAAAATTTGTAATCTCCTTTAGTCACTAATGTTAGTCTGTATATATATATATTTTTGAAAATGACTTTTGGGACATTTTTTAACTGTAATTTTTTTTCATTAGTGTGTCTTTGTCTACAGTAATTTCACCCAGAGTAAGAATGGCTGGAAAGAGGATGTTTCCTTGAGTTTGCATCAGTCTGAAGCAGTTGCAGTTTTAGTCTGGAGTTTACCAAAAAGGTCTTTAGCCTTTGAATTGTAAAATGTCTCTGTTTTTTTTTTTTTTTTTTTGAGGAGTGAAAGCCACATGACAGAAAAATGAGCTGGAAATTTGGAGATTTGTCACTGATTTGCAAAAAAAAATGGAAGGAAGGTTTTGCAGTTACTTTAACTGAAAATTCTGTAGAAGACCTGAACCCAGGTACAATACTGAGGTGAATGATTTGAGGTACATGCTAATAGTTCTTTTTTTAAACAAGAAACAAGCATCTTTATTGAATTATCACTTATGATATAGTCAATCATACATTTATATAAATTAAAACCAACCATATTGACATATTTTCAGTTGCAAACATTATATATCACTTAAAATCTTCTGTGCACTCATTATCAGTCAAACATTACATAGCTCATTCAATTCCTGCCTTCCCTTAAACCTCATTCCTTGTCCAAAACATTATTCTGCATGTATTGTTTGCACAGTTCCCATTTTTTTATGTAATTTGCTTCTACCCTTTTTACCCTTTTCTAAAGATCCCACTTCCAGTTATCTCTTTTGCTGTATTCAGTACTTCTAGTACGTTTGGTTTAGATTTTGATTTCCATTTTCTAGTAACTGCATTTCCGGCAGCCACCAGAATTAAACTCAACAAGGTCTTACAATGTCTAGGCAATTCCAGTTCTGTATCGCAGGTCAAAAAATAATTCACTTAGTTACACCAATTTTCTCACCCAGTATTAATGACACAACAGTCTGCAGGTAATTTTTAAAGTCTGCCAACTCATTACACTCCCCAAAAAATATGATCCCAATTATCTCTTTCTTCTCCATCACAGCTCCAACAATTGCAATCTGCTTGAGGAAAAATTCTTTGGAGTCTGCTTGGGGTATAAAAATATCTATGTAAACATTTCCAAGCAAAAATCCCAAATCTTCTAGACTTTGTTGCATACTTGGGAGATGTACATATAGCCTCCCATTGTTTATTTTATGAAGTACTTATTAAATCCCTTCTAACCTCCTCTGATTGATTCCAATAGTTATCATGCAATACTTTATATGGCCTACTAATTATCCCTTTTTTAACAGCAGCTTATGATGTTCATCGTGCATACAGCTGCAGTAATCACAGATGGGTTCTCTGCTGTCAGGCGGTCCCTCGGTCGGCCAAATTCCAAAGTCTAGGTCCGGCGTCGGCTGTTGTCGCTTTCTTTCCTGACGTCAGTGAGGCAGGGGTATATAAGACACAGCCGACGCCATTTTCTTCAGTCTTTTTTGCCGCGCGGTGCCCGAAGCAGAAGCAGTTTGCAAGTGCCGGTCGGCCAGCTCCTGAACTTACGA
Source organism: Protopterus annectens (assembly GCF_019279795.1). Classification (NCBI taxonomy): domain Eukaryota; kingdom Metazoa; phylum Chordata; order Ceratodontiformes; family Protopteridae; genus Protopterus; species Protopterus annectens. Next base: position 1,603,400,789 of record NC_056733.1, read on the forward strand.
AAAATTGGAAACTGAAGTCTTCATTAAAGCTAAGTACCCCGTTGGGGAAACTTTTCTTGCCTCAGACCGATGTCAGAAAAAGTTAACAATTGTATTTCTTGTGGGAAGCAAATACCGCATAAGGATTTCCATTCCCTTTGCATACCTTGTTTAGGCCCAGACCACGACGTCTCGGGTTGTCGCTTTTGCGCTACTTTCAATAAACGCACTATTAAGCGTCGGGTGGAGTTCGCCCAACACTTTTTTGGTACAGCCTTTGATTATAAAATGTCGTCGGAGACTCCGACTACCGTTTTGACCAAAAAGGACAAGGACCGACACGCGAGGTCCGCGGTCCCCACCGACACCACGCCAAAACTGGCTACACGTGGTCAGGTTCTCAGCGAGATGCCTATGCAGTCCCTGACTACCGACGACACTTCTTTGGCGGTGTCTTCTGTAACCGAGACCGCAGGTTCCTCGGCCCAGACCCAGACTACAACCACTGAAGCCACTGTGAGCGTTGAGCCTCCTAATGTGGGCAGGTCCACTTCCACCCATGGTGTCTTTAGACCTTCATCTTCCTTTTCCATTAAGGCCTTTACTAAGTCCAAATCAGCCAGGCTTCCCAAGAGGCCTGTTGCACAGGGCCCATCCCCAAACCCCATGCCTAAAAAGCAGATGCTTAAAATGGCTGAAGATTTAATTACTGTTATCAGGGGTTCCCAACCCCCTCCAGACAAGAGACCCAGAGTGGAGGAAGATTCTCCCTCTTCTGATCAGGGCTCCATTTTTTCAGAGCATTCTGATGTAGAGGAACACTCTTACTCCCCATTTGAAGATTCGGATGCAGAGCAGTCCATTCCTTCTGTATCTCCTCCTGAGGATTTTTCTTTTGGGGAAACCTTGCACACCTTGAGGGAACACTTCCATTGGGAAGGCCAAGACTTTTCTGATTCCAAGAAAAGACTTAGGGAATTTCTTTTGTTACCTCAACACAGACCTCTGGCGATACCTCCTGTCTTGGACGTACTTGATGATGTTTATTCGGAGGCTTGCCTTAATCCGGATTCCCTGCCTCCTGCCCCAGTCAAGCCTGATAGGTACTACAGAGTTCCTAACTCTCACCAATTTCTTTACAAAAGCCATAATGCTGACCCTGAAACCATTTCTCAAGGCCCCAAGGGAAGGAAGGCCTCTACTGCTAAGAATCCACCACCTTCAGAAAGAGAGTCAAGATCCTTAGAAAGGTGGGGAAAAAAGGTATATACCTCGGCCACCCTAGCTATGAGGCCCTTAAATTGTCAGTTTCATATGCTTAAATATCAGCAGTTTCTGTTATCACAATTAAGAAATAAAATGTCTCAACCTGAACAACCAGATTTGAAGGAGTTGCAGGATATGATGCATAGTGCAGAACAAGTGGGTAAACACACTTTACAATGTGGCTATGATGCCCTAGAGGCCTCAAGTAGAGCTGCTGTTACAGGATCAGTCATTCGTAGACATGCATGGCTTAGGGAACAAATCTTGCCTGATCATGTGAAAGCCAAACTACTAGATGCTCCTTTACAAAAGGATATGCTATTTGGTACTAATGCTGAGGAGATACTACGGAAAATGGAAGAAAAAGCCAAATCTATGCAAACAGTCAAATCTTTTCTACAGGTTCAACCACCACGTTTTAGCAGAAATTGGCCTTCTAAAAACTGGTCCTTTCCAGCCACGGACAAGCCCCAAAGAGGTAGATACAGGCGCACAAGGGGCAGAGGGCAATCACAAGGATCATACAGAGGCAGGCAATGGCAAACTCCAGCACCAAGAGGTGGCGAAGACAGTGCACAACAATACAGGAAACAAACCCAATGACTTCCTCCTTTCCATGCCAAGCAAGTATCAGTTGGCAGCACCCTTGGGAGGAAAGCTGGCATTATTTACAAGAAATTGGCATATTGTCACAACAGACAAATGGATCCTGGACGTTATAAACAGAGGCTACAGATTTCATTTTCACACTCTCCCAAAATGAGAGGCATGCCAAACCTGCCACACAATCAAAGGGCAGAGGCACAACTACAAATTTCAAAGCTCATAGACATGAAAGCTATTCAAGAGGTACCTACTCACGAACAAGGTCAAGGTTTTTATTCCAGGCTATTTCTGGTACCAAGGAAAGGAACCGACTGGAGACCCATTTTGGACTTATCCATCCTAAACACATTCTTACTCGTACCAAAATTCAAGATGCTCACATTACAGCAGCTTCTTCCCATGCTGGGCAAGGAGTTTTGGCTGGTAACATTGGACCTCAAGGAGGCATACCTGCATGTCCCAATCAGACAAAGCTGCAGAAGATACCTCAGATTTCTTGCAGGTTCAATACACTATCAAGTCTCTGCATTGCCCTTTGGCTTATCTACTGCGCCCAGAGTATTCACGAAATGCCTGGCATCAGTAATTGCCTACTGCAGACTTCAAGGGATACAAATTTACCCTTATTTGGACTGCCTGATCCAAGCGGACAGCAAGCACATACTTCTGGAACATCTGGCTTATGCAACACGGTTACTGAATTCTCTGGGATACACAATCAACAAAGAGAAATCCAGGCTAACACCATCTCAGAAAATAACTTTCCTGGGTGCCAACTTGGACACAAACACCCAGATGGCCTATCTTACGCCAGAAAACAGGGCAACTAACTCAGTACTTCAAAACACTAGCAAATTGTACCAGGCTTACTGCAAGGAAAATCCTGCAGGCTCTGGGCTTCATGGCATCTTGCATTCTTTTAATCCCATGTGCAAAGTTGCATATGAGGAAACTTCAATGGTACCTAAAAAACCTATGGTCTCAACACAGCCACAGTTTGGAAACAATAATACCAATAATTCCATGTTTGCAAAAGGAATTTCTATGGTGGGCCCAAGCATGTCAAACAAACACAGGTCTTCCATTCTACAAGCCTCAAGCAAATCAAGTCATCACAACAGACACCTCAGATTACGCCTGGGGGGCGCACATGACAGACAGGTGCATTCAGGGCAAATGGTCCCAAAAGGAAAAGCACCTTCACATCAATCAAAAAGAAATGCTAGCAGTGATAAATGCAATTACAGCTTTCAAGGACCTCCTGCATCCAGGACAATTATTGATAAGAACAGACAACACCACAGTAATGTGGTACATAAACAAACAAGGAGGAACACATTCATACCCCTTGTGCAGACTAGCCATGACACTTTGGAACTTGGCTCTGGAATGGCAAATCGAACTTCAAGCACAGTACTTGCCAGGCTTGGAAAACATGCTGGCAGACAATCTAAGCAGAAATATGACAGATCCACACGAATGGAAGTTGCATCCTCAAGTGTTTACAAAGATAATCCAAGTGTGGGGGAGGCCAGACATAGATCTCTTCGCCTCCCACAGGAATCATCAATTGGAAAAGTTTTGTTCAAGGACCTTTCATCCAAAGGCCTGGAGAGTGGACACCCTTTCATTCAGTTGGACAGCATGGACAGTTTATGCTTCCCCCCACTGCCTCTTCTGCCCAAGGTGCTCTTGAAAGCAAGAGCAGACAGACCGAAGATGATACTGATTGTTCCAGACTGACCAAGACAACACTGGTACCCACTACTGAGGAGCCTAACACATACTCCTCCCTGGCCCCTACCTTTAATGCCTCTTCTGTTGACTCAGCACAGCTACAAAACTCTTCACAGTTAGCTGAAAACACTCAATCTCGCTGCATGGAAAATTCCTTAACACCACAACAGACTCTACTCCCCAATGAGGTGCAGGATGTCATTTTGGAGGCCAGAAGGCCATCTACAAGAAAGGCTTACTCCGCAAAATGGAAACGGTTTTGCTCTTGGAATGAGAAAAAAGGCCAGGACCCTAAAAAACTGAATTTGCCTCAGGTATTACAGTATCTAGCTGAGCTGCTGAACAGTGGACTTTCATTTTCCTCCATAAAAATCCATGCCTCAGCCACTTCTGCAGAATTCAACACGGATCCACCCTTATTCTCTCACCCACTCTTAAGACAGTTCCTCAGAGGGGCTAAGAATATAAGACCACCAAGTAAACAACCAATACCAGCCTGGGATCTTAATTAAATTCTAGAAAAATTAACATTGCCTCCTTTTGAACCAGCTGCCTCAACAGATTTGCAATACTTGTCCTGGAAAACAGCTTTCCTTCTGGCCATTACCTCAGCTCGTAGAGTATCGGAACTACAAGCCCTCATGGCTGTGCAGCCCTTTCTCATCTTCCATCAGGATAGGGTTTCCCTTCAAACCAACCCGTCATTTATGCCTAAAGTGGTATCCAGGGTAGCTTTAAATCAAGCCATACACTTACCTACCTTTTACCCCAATCCTCAAAACAAAGGTGAAAGGCTCCTACACTCCTTAGACATCCATAGACAGCTACGTTATTATTTGGACAGAACAAAGCCTTTCAGGAAATCAGAACAACTCTTTGTGTCCTATGCTGTAGGAGCTCAAGGGAAGCCAGTTACCAAACAGTCAATTTCAAAATGGATAGGCCACTGCATACGGTTTTCTTACTCCCATCATGGAAAATCTGTCCCTACAGGCATCAGATCCCACTCCACCAGGGCCACAGCTACCTCTACAGCCTTCCTCAGAGGAGTAACTACCAAAGATATTTTGGAGGCAGCCACTTGGAGTTCTGTGCATACCTTTACAAAACACTACCACCTGCCTTTATATTCCAAAACTAGAGCAGGCTTTGCCACTGCTGTGTTGCAGGGCATTCTGGCTCATCCCAGTTCCACCTAGTGCCTACCACCCTGTGCGTAGCTTTGGGATTCTACCCATCTGTGATTACTGCAGCTGTATGCACGATGAACATAGTATAGTTTTGTACCTACCATAAATGTAGATGTTCGAGTGCTAATACAGCTGCAGTACAGTTTTCCCTCCCTCCTTCCCCTCTTGGTAAAGGCCTAGGGCCTAACCCCTCTTCTTACAACATGGTGGGGTTATCCTTCTATGGTATATTTGCTTGCAACTACTGATTTTTGATTATATTGCATTTCATGTATATAAATATAATTTATGTATTGCCTTCCTTCTGGGGGCACCTGACATCTGGGGCAAGAAAGACTGAAGAAAATGGCGTCGGCTGTGTCTTATATACCCCTGCCTCACTGATGTCAGGAAAGAAAGCGACAACAGCCGACGCCGGACCTAGACTTTGGAATTCGGCCGACCAAGGGACCGCCTGACGGCAGAGAACCCATCTGCGATTACTGCAGCTGTATTAGCACTCGAACATCTACATTTATGGTAGGTACAAAACTGTACTTTCTAGTTCCTACTAAAAACTCTACCAGTGTTGGTCTTTCACTTAGGATCCCCCATTCCTTTCTGTTTGCCTATACTCTAATATCAGTCCTTGACAGGGAAGGTAATCTCTAGCCTACGGTCCAAATGGAGTATTGGCCTCTTCCCTTTATTTTACCTTTGCTTCTTTAATTAATTGCTCTGAATATCTTAGTTCCTTTGACATTTTTCTCCAGTAAATTCCAGACCACTTTTGCCTATTCTCTGTACCCCTAATTATAGTCATCCCTATTGGCAGAATCTCCTTTCTCCATTTCTGTATTGGCTTAGTTCTTAGAATACTTTCTGCAACTTTATGGATATAATATTCTGTATGGTTATTGTTACTCTCAATGATTTGTATCAAAAAATCCCTGTTTGTCCTTATTTTTTGAGCTTCCCCATTTCATCCTCACCCCTTTCCACTTTAAAATATAGCTTTCTAATTGTTTGTGTATCTCTGAAATACCCCTTCAAATCAGGTAATCCCAAACCACCTTGTTCTATTGGAAGGCTCAACTTATCCCACTTGACTCTTGCCCTCCCAGATAAAATCATTCAACTCTTGACTCTTGCCCTCCCAGATAAAATCATTCAACTCTTTATTAATTGCTGTCTACAACTTCTCTTCTCATTAATAAACTATGCCTGACCTGTATTTAAAACTAAAGGGGCTAAATACATTTTCATTGCTTGTATCTTGCTGTCCATATCTACAAAACAGGGCTTTCAATTTCTCAATTGTATACCTTTTGTTTAGTCTCTTCCCACATACCCTTAGCTGCCATAACAGAGTCCTTTTATTCAAGTCCCATGGATATGGGTATTGCTGAACCAATTTGTGTGTGGGTAGATAGTTTACAGCTATTGCCTTTGTTTTATCTTCATTCATTTTTGTATCCTCAAAGGACTTTAAACTGTCTTAGAATGTTCCACAGCCCTGAAATGTCCTTTGATTGTTTTATCAGGTGCAAAATAATATCATCTGCAAATTTAGCCATCTTTTCTTGATTATCATACCAATTATATCTTTGAATTTCTGTGTCCTTTATTTTCTTTGCTAATGGTTTTTAGTATAATGCATATAACAAAGTGAAAACAGGAGTCCCTGCCTGGTTCCTCTACTCAAACAAAACTTAGAAAATAACTCCCCAACTTTAATTTTCACCTCCAGTCCCTTATAGCCCCTTAATCATCCTTATTATTTTATAAGGGAATGCAAATGCTTCTTTTGCCCTGCTCGTAAAATCCCATCTTACTCTGTCAAATGCTTTCTATGCATCAAGACCCTTAAACAACAGTGGTATTTTCTTACATTCAGCCTTCCTCTGAATCATCAGTGTTCTATTAGTATTGTCAAATGTTTGCCTCCCCACCACAAAACCGTATTGATCCATGCATATAAATTAAATTAAATACCTTATAATCATGGTTTAGAATCAAAATGGGCCTATGTGAAACTGTATCTGATGGGTCTTTACCAAGGGAGCCCGCAGGATTTTTTGCAGGGGGGTGCAAAACCCAGAGCCCCGCCCATGCAGCCCCGCCCACATAGCCCCACCCCTACCCCACCACCCCTCCCCCTAGCCCACGCAGCCCCGCCCCCCCACAGTCCCTCACATACACACACAGCCATTCCAGTTTCCCATTACTTGGCTATTTCTCCCCATTTGCCACAGACACTGTTCAAATCTATCAGTATGCATACTGTCTTATGCTTTACTTCTACAATGATTACAGATATCTGGATTTAATTCACAACTTTTATTTAAAATTTTATAGCAGAAACACTGCGGCACGCATTTCACATTTACTAAACAAAGCAACAGTCTTGCAATGAAAACAGACTTAGCATTAAAACTTCTCTGCTTTTGAAACTCACATTGATTGAAACAGCATTGAAACCCACATTCAAAGAGAATGCATCTGGGCAGTGGCAGGTTAAGTTTACCTTTGGGCTGTTTTCAAAGCATATCAAATGCACACATTTTTAGGCCCATGCAAAAGTATGGTGATTCATGTTCCTGATGGGAGATAGGAAATTTACCCTGGGGATCACTTCTGTGACTCTGCTTGACAGTGGCACAGGAAAATAATTTTCTTGGGTGGCGAAAGTCAGGGTACCTTTGGCTAGGCTTATATAGGCCCTAGGGCCAATAGCCTAGTACCTACCTATGAACCTATAATTGAATTATATCCCTTGTACAGCACCTGCACCACCTGTTAGAGTGTATTTTAAATTTACAGTTTTGAACATTTTCCAGTAAGCAGTGAAACAATTCAAAACATATGAACCAGTAATGACAAACTGCCTAGTTCAGAACATTTCAAACATAAAAGGCCACTCAAACTTCTATCATTATAATCCACCGATATTAGTCCATATGCACAATCTCTGCAGTCTGCAGAAGTCATCTGAATTCCACATTACAAAGATCTGAAACTAATGAAGAGATTGTTGCTATAAAAATGTAGTGCTCATTGCCCTAGAAGAATAAATTGCCTATGTTACATTAAAAGAAATGGTAAGCTGGTATATTGCAACAGGGAATATGTGACAAGCTGAAAATGAGGTTCATAGTTACTAGGCACCAAAGGGACATACTCAGGACAGGACTGCAACACCCCATCCCCTTAAAATACACATTTACACGCTGTGGGAGTAGAAGCTACAGCCCTCTGTATCAAGATGCAAGTATGCAACCCACTGTGCTACTAACACTGCTTTAAAATTCTATACTACAATGATACCATTTGCTAAACAAAAGAGTTGCATATTTTACAAACCTAGCATGATGAGCAGCAGTAAACTTCTCTTCCCTTGAAGCTCTCAATTCCTTGAAAATAAATTCCACCTGCTAACTCTAAGTAGGTCATTTCAGACACACACACACACACACACACACACACACACACACACACACACACACACACACACATACATACATACATACATAGGAAAACAAACCTCAGTGGTTTCGGAGGACAGGTAGTTGATGAAGAATGAGGGGGTGGCTTGACTACAAGCACAGAAAAAACAAAATCTGCATTGTGCATTCATCAAAGTGATAATTGCTTCTGCTTATGTGAATAACAATTACAGCAGCTGAGACTTTTACCAGACAAGTGATAATGACTCACTGCTATATTGCAACTGCGCTTAATGCTAATGTCATAATGACCTTTGTTTCAGTACTCCAAATTTATGCAGGCTCAGACAAAGGTGATAATTGCTGCACATAACCTGTTGACTAGGCATTCATTATATTACCTTGGGCAGCTGTTGTGTAACACAGACTCATTATCAGTAAAGAGAACACCTGAGTAATTCAGTAAAATAGTATAACACTTACATATTACTGAGCCCTTCCTCCCACCAAAATTCTACACATGACTGACAAAGCAAGGAAAAGTCAACAAGCTCATAGGTAAGTACTAGGCTATTTGCCCAAGGGCATTTATAAGCCTAGCCTGAATGTGTCGGCTTTCACCCCTTAGATTAGTTCCCTGTGCCTCTGTCCAGCAGAGCCATTAGTTCCCTGCGCCACTGTCCAGCAGAGCCACTGCAGTGATCCCTGGGGTAAACTTCACCCGTTAAGGTTTCTCTTAAAGAGTGTTAGTGAGGGTGATAACCTTTATCTCATGCAACTACTAATCACAAATAGAATAATACAAGCAGACATGATTTCTTGTCTGCTTATTTTACATTATACTATTTACTCAATGGTGTATCTGATGATATAAGCTAGTATATTACATTATAATTACAATAACAATACAAGCAGACATGATTTCTTGTCTGCTTATTTTACATTATACTATTTACTCAATGGTGTATCTGATGATATAAGCTAGTATATTACACTATAATTACATTTCTGTGCTGTATTCTAAGTAATGTAACCATATGAAATTTTCAGACTTAATTTCTATATTTCCCCCGTAACCCATCCAGTTGTTGGCATTGTGTATGCACAAGCACAAAAATGGCACAATAAACTATTTTGCCAACGGTCACTTCAGCAGTCATACCATGTATCCACAAGCACTACCCTGATATACAATGAATTATTTCCCCAAGCAACATCCTCATTACTATGTCCAGGTATAAATGCACCTCAATGAAATGTTTCCCCCAAACAACCCTTCAGTAACACTTCCTAGTACGTGCAACCACCAGCATGAACACTTCACCCAAGCAACCCCTTCAGTAGAATGTTGAGGTATGCACAATCACCAAAATTAAACAGTTCCCCAAACGAAACATGTGTAACATTTCCTAGTATGTACAACCAGTCAAAAGTAGTACAGCACTTATATCTTACTGAGCATTGGATACACCATGGAACACAGTGAAGACACTCAAACAGTGGAGAAAATATTGGACAACGGTGATGCTGCAAAGAACTGCACGTCCCTCCAAAATTTAAGAAAAGACAACACGATCACTGGTCAGGGAGGCTGCCAAGAGACCTACAGCAACACTGAAAGACCTGCAGGAATTTCTGGAAAGTACTGGTTGTGTACTACATGTGACAACTATCTCCAATATTCTCCATATGTCTGGACTATAGGGTAGGTAGGGTTGGAAGACAGAAGCCTTTTCTTACACAGAAAAACATCCAGGCCAGGCTAAAATTTGCAAAACAAGACATCAAGTCTCCCAAAAGCATGTGGGAAAGTGTGTGGTCTAGTGAGACCAGGGTTTAACGTTTTGGGCACATTCGAGAAGATATGTTTGGCGCAAAAACACCACTTCGCATCACCAAAAGAACAACATCCCCACGGTGAAGATGGTGGTGGCAGTATAATGCTTTGGGGCTGCTTTTCTTCAGCTGGAACTGGGGCTTTAGTCAAGGTGGAGGGAATTATGAACAGTTCCACATACCAGTCTCTGCAAGGAAAACTGATATGAAATTGCAACTGTAGTAGTAAAGTAGTAAATAACTGTAGTAAAGAAAAGGCACTGGTATAGATTCAGGAGTTATACCATTATGGGCAGATTCCAAAAGCAAAAAAATAATCCTTTCATTTTACAGATGTCTGGTTGGACTACATCTTAAATGCTGCGTACAGTTCTTGAGAAAACATAAAGAAAGATATATCAGGTACCTTGAAGATGCAAAAAAAAAAAAAAAAACTGTTGCTGCTCCTAATGGTGAGGTGCACTCTAAATTAATAAGCTACAGCAAAACACTCAGAAAGGGATTACCTGAAGCAGGTACACAGTATTATTGCATAAAGCCAAACATAGACTACTCTATGAAACATATTTGGCCAGTCTAATCCAACTGTCTTATTAGTATGCACTTCCATTTCCTGAGTTTCTGCCTCCATTCTTTTGCTTCCACCTGACTTATCAAGTAAACAAACAGTTGTATGTAGGGGAAAGTGCGTGTCAACTTGTGCCAGAATTGTGCACACTCTGGTTTAAGCACATAGGTGCCATAAGAAGGTACTCTGGTGAGTTAAAATGTAAAAGACATGCAGAGTGCACCTTATGCTGGAGAGGGAAATATTCCACGAAAGGCTGCACTGACAGAATATTGAATGCTGCCTATCGCTAAACACAAAGCAGGTTCATTTGGTGCTCTGTGCCAAACAATACAGGGCATATTATTTTCACTACTCAGCTGGTCTTTAACATCAGAAAAATGGGTATCTAGTAGTAGAGGTGCAGTCCAGAAATGCCAACAAGATGGTCAAGTTACCAGGATAGGGAAAATGGAAGAAAAAAAAAAACCCAAAACAGATCCATGTAATCATGACAGAAAAAAAAACAGACTTTGATTTTCACAAACAACTACACATTTGAAACAAAAATATTTAACAGTATGGTTGAATTGTGCTGTACTGATGTCAGAAATACACAGGCCAGATAAGGTATGGACCACAGCATGTGAGCAGGCATTCCAGAAGCTTAAAGAAGCAGCTTTGGGAGAAGTCCCTGTGTTATCCAGTCCAGAGTACAGCAAAGAATGCGTTGTACAGGTGGATGCTTTGAACTATGGGATGGGGGCTGTACATAGCCAGATTTTTTTGTGTATCAAGGGGATCTTTACATGGCTTATAGGGATTCCCTTAGACCTAGCTGTGATGGATCTGTTGGACATGTGCAAAACAAACATCAGAAATACTAGGTCCAGGGATATGAACTTCAATTGAGAGGTAAACATAGAATGTGCTGGAGATACAGACGTGTGTCCAAAAGGATCCTAGCACCACAGAACAGGCTCTCCATGCATGTAAAATAGAGTTCATCTGGGACCCATTCAAAGGTAGCCTTGAAAATTGGATGGGAAATAATAAATTTACCATGGTCTGGCCCCCGGCCCTGTGCCATCAATAAGTGTTATCCTAATTAACACCACCTCCTACAAATCCTTAGTTACCTCCCTACTAACATGTCCCAGTGATACTGAGGACCAATGTAGTTTGAAGTGTCCGGCTAGGCTTGTAAGGACAGCAGTGCTTGTCAGTCTAGTAACAACCAATGAACCTATGCTCCAGCCATCTGCAATGAGGCCATCATTCTTTGGTCTTCAGGCTGCATCTATAGTCAGTCACCTGAAACAGCCCAAACAATATGCACTACAGTGCAGTTTCTAACCCCACCCCCCCAAAACAGCAAGAAAACAGATAAAGCACATATGCTTAATTTCCACCCACCTGAACAACCCTACTTTGCAGAAATCCACTAAGGGTTGATGTCACTGAATAATCAAACACATTTTCATACCAGACTTGCATCTTTCAAGATATGCATGCCAACACAAAACCTGATAGTCTAGCAATGTTCTGAGCTTATAAGAGTAATAAACAAAATGCAACCCTATTTTGTGCCTTTATACCCCCCCCTACCATTTTAGGCTTTGTCCTTATTTAGCATGTCAGTTACAGCCTTTACCCTTGATTATTCAAGGTTTACCTCATATTTTGGTCTGTCCCTCATAAAATTGATAGTTGTCTGGCAAACCACTTAGATTATTTGAGAATTGAAATCACTAAATAATTTTTCAGACTTCTTAGTACTATATGCTTTACATCCACAACTCCTCTATGAAAAAAAAAGATTCATGCTTGAGTGTCAGCCTCGCAGTACTCAAAAAACACATCAGTATTTACCACCTCCTATGATCCTATAACCAATACTACCCTGTCTTCACAATAATGTCTAAGGTTCTAAGACTTTCTTTAACACACCCAACATGTTTCTAAGCAATTTTCTCTTTTTGTTCAATTTATCTCTACTATCTTTTCTAACTAAAACATATGCGTACTACCAGCTCACTATAAGTCTCCCACAAACTCATTCTATCATCTGAACTATGCAATTCTATACCACACTGTCTCCTTTCTTATAGATAACATCAAATTTACAATACTAATAACTTCTCCCTCAAATTCTTCTCTATTAATTCTTTCTCTACCCCAAACCACACACACAGACACACACACAAAGACACACGCAGACAGACACACACAAAAAACAATAAATAAACAACTCTGGCCATTTCATACCTACTTCCATTTCAACTCATATACATCCCAGTCCAGGACCACCACACCAAATTCAGCTTCCCATTTGCCAACTCCTCTCCATCTGTCCACTCTTCCCAAAAGATACTATGGCATTCATTTTCTTAAATGCAAATGCAAGAAGCCTCATCAGTAAAATTCAAGATACACATGCATCCATATCCCTATACTCTCCTGATGTGACATATTCATCATTACAGAAATCTGGTTAAAAATGTAGCAGATAAATAAATACTCCTCTCTGGCTGCAATATTAGATTTAATACTAACAAGAACAACACCACTACCTCTGGCAGTCTACCTGATAACCTAAATGTTAACTTACTTGCCCACAATTATCCTCAGACACATTACATTAACAAAATAATTACAGTAAAGTTCACAACTCTTTCTGCAAAGATATAGTCAGTGAAATATTAAAAATTAAAAATGTAACAGGACTCTCTTAAGAACTCTTCCTCTAAATGACACAATCACTTTCTTAAACTCAGCTTTTCTAAATATACTAGATTATGGATTTATGGCCTCATCCTTATGGCCAGCCAGGCACTGCCAGAAAAGCACACGATGAAAAGGAAAGCAAGATGGCAGCTCATCACATCGTGATGATGCCTGGAGGGACAGTCGGTCGGACGGACGTTGAATTTGTGCACAACACAATCGAGGGTTGAAAGTGTGATTTTTAATGTAGGGATAGGACGAGGGTGCAGTCCAGAGCACCACTCACTCTCACACACTCAAGTAAGTGTGCCATGCCACTTTTGCGGTTTGGCGCCAAGTGTTCAGTCAGTCACAACTTCACAAGTACAAAAAAACCCAACACCTACCTTCTCTTCTTGTAATAATACCAACACTATGATACGCACCACCACCAGTCCAGTCCTTCCACCACTCACCACACGAAACACGATGGTTTGGTTTGCTCTGGAGGATGAAATCGTCATCAGGAATACTCTTCCACCGATGTCCACATGCAGTCTTCCATACTCAAATTGCAACTACGATTATTTAAGGAGGAGTTTGAGGCTCGTCGTCACGTCAGACTCGTCAGTCATGTGACTGCCTGCCATGCCATCTCCAGTAGCAGTTCTCTTCTAAACAAGTAACAATGCCGGCTACGTGGGAAAAACAAAGTTAAAAAAGTGCGTTTTGCCAAATTGCCACATAGTGCTATGAAAATCCAGGGGGGTGCAAGTGCACCCCCTTGCACCTGCCTGCGGGCGCCCTTGGTCTTTACCATCTTTAGATATTACAGCCACCACTTTCTTCCAGATTGTTAGTGCGTCTTCTCCTTTTAAAATACTGTTAAACAAAAACTTCCAGATCGTCATAACTTTCTTCCTGCATAGCTTCCAAACTTCCACAGGAATACCATCTATATCTGGAGACTTTCCTATATAGTGGTTATGCATCACCATTTTATTTCATCTCCTCCAATCCTGTTAGTAATTAAGCCTCATCTACCTCTAACCTTGGCATATTTAATTCTTCCATAAGCCTTTGCATTATTGCTTCTTCTTGATTTCCACTTGTCTCTGCTTTATACCAATTTTTATAAAATTTCCAAAATATTTTTAATACCTCTATAGCAGGGGTGTCCAACCTTTTGGCTTGCTGGGGCCTCATTGAGTGAACAGAAATGGTCTTGGGGCCGCTTAAAAAATATATCATATAGTTAACTCTTTCGTTGCTCCGGAAGACCACAGTCGACCTCCTGGCTGTACTGTAGGTGCATTTGGGCAATGAATAAATGTAATAAATGCCTAATATTTGCCTTAAAATTCTAATTCTCATTCTAATTCCAATTCTCTAATCTAACAGTTAACTCTAACATCTTAGTTAATATATATATATTTTTTTTACAAATAAACAGATATTCACTACAGCACTAGCATTTCTCACTGGGAAAACCATTCCAGCAGTCCAACTACGTAAAATGTCAACATCAGCAGTCCTACAATACAAAAATCCACAAAAATAACCCAACAAATTTGCAATAAAGTAAATAATTCACATTACTGACTAATAAAACAATTCTGAATAAGCTACAAGAGGGTCTCACCCAAACAAATAACTGGTGCAGAAATATGACCTCAAGCTAAATGTCAAAAAATGCATCATCATCCCCTTTGAGGAGAGTGATGTCCCCACAAATTATTACATTAATAACAATGTTGTAAACACGCAGTAAGTCGTATGGTACTTGGGCACCCAGGTTGATAGAAACCTGGCTTTTGACCACCACGTTGTCTCCGTTGTAAGGAAAGCTTTTTACATGGCCCACTTCATTAGTAAGGGTACCTCATCCGGGGACAAGGAGGTCATAACATCCCTGTATTCTTCCTTTACAAGAGCCATTATTAAGTGCAGTGCCCCTTTTGGCATATGCCTCAGCAAAACACCCTGCCAAAAGAAAGACTACAACCATTTCTGACAAAAAAAGTCAAAGGACTAAGTTCACTTAGTTATCCAAACAGACTAAAAAGCTTCTTGCATTACTCTGTTTCTCACTGGCCCCTATAAATGTCATCATTGGCTTGCTTTCCAGGCTAAGAAAGATCCTGCCTTAAGAGACTTCCTCTACCTCAGAAATACTGGTTATACTTAAAACGCTCACTCAAAGACCACAGCCTTCACTGCAACACAAACAAGCCACTTTTTATGGACAGGTTCTTGACACAAAAACCTTCAACTTGTGTAAAAAGCTCCTCTCATTATCAAACAATGTAGTTCAGCAACACGATTGCTGGATGGATAGCCATAAATGTAGTCCTTGGGTAAGTAGCATAGCCTTTATCAAACTAGATGGAAAATTCATATACTAACCTTTCCCAGCTGGATGGCTAAGATGTAATATTGGTTATTATACCATGACCCCCCCCCCCAAAACGTGCACGCTGATTGGCCAGCGTGCACATTGTAAATCGAGTTATACTAATGGAAAAAGGTCCGGTCACCCGGACTTTTTTCCATTAGTATAACTCTACTTTTAAAACACTGTCTCGCTATGTTAAATGGGTTTAACATAGCGAGACAGCTTTAAAATAAGCAATGGAGATCTCCGTTGCTTATTTTAAAGCTGTCTCACTATGCTAAACCCATTTAACATAGCGAGACAGGTTTTAAAAAAAAAGCAACGGAGAAAGCAAGATCTCCGTTGCTTTTTCTGTTCGCTATGTTAAATGGGTTTAACATAGCGAGACAGTTTTAAAATAAGCAACGGACATCTCCGTTGCTTATTTTAAACTGTCTCGCTATGTTAAACCCATTTAACATAGCTTAATAAAGAAAAGCAACGGAGATCTTGCTTTCTCCGTTGCTTTTGCTCAACTCTGATGTACTGCGCGCGTGCAGTACATCAGAACTACCGGATGCCAGACATCTGCGGAAGGGCAGTAAACAGGCATTATACTATGCCATTATTTAAGAAAAGTAATAGTTTATTTTCTTAAATAATGTCATGGTATAATAGCAATAACCCACTTCTGGGTGTGGGTAATGCTGTATTTACCCACGGTTGGCTTTGTTTGGTCCCTCGGGCTTCGCCCTTGGGACCAAACCACGCCAACTGTGGTTAAATCCAGCATTACCCACACCCAGGCATGGGTTATTGCTATACTCAAGTCTAGTTGCCCAAGAAGAGGGGCATGTTTAACTAAGAATTCCATTTGCAAAATTATATTCAGTATACATATTAAATCTCTCTCTCTATTACACACACACACACACACACACACACACACACACACACACACACACACACACACACACACACAAAAGCCACTACTTGTAAAATAGGCAACCTCAGTAATCACATGACACCCACTCACTGAATGAAATTGTCTGGAAGTCAAAATATCTGAAAAAAAAATCATAATAGAGATGGATTAATCCATGTAATTTCCCACCAACAAAAGGACCATCAATAAATCAACAAACAACTGCTTGGCAAAAAGTAAATCAACAAGAAAACCATAAACTATAATGCTACATACTGGTGTAAACATATAACTTGTGTCAATCCCCAAGTTAATCCATACCAAAAGATTGTTTCAGAGCTTCAGCTATGTACAAACAGCTTTCTCCTAAAAACTTTACTCATTGATATTTGCCTTGCTGTAATTATAACTGTAAAAAAAAATGTTTTTAAGTTTATTCTGTACCTCAATGATTCTCACTGTTGCGAGATGTAATCTCTGCCATACTGTATGAGTACTACATCCATAATTTGCTGTCTCTCTCTCTCTCATGTATTGTATTATATTGTTTTGTGTTATTTTTGGAGCTTTTCTCCCCGGGTCTTTACTGAAAATGGACCTGTGTCCAGTCGGACTTTCCCGGTAAACAAATGTAAAATAAAATAAAATAAATAAAAATAAACTTCCCTCCAATCTAAAGCCATTTGACATTCAGACATTTTAATTTGTGCAGAAGTTACTCACAGATTGATAGTTTACTGATCTGTAATGCTGACCTTCGCTTTTGAAAAAAAAAAACAAATTCCCAGACTTTGTCAATAGCTCAAAGTGTAGAGAGGATTATTTATTTATTATATATTTGTTTTTGGAAAACATCTTTAAAACTGTTAAACTGATTACACACCCAGAAACACAGAAAAGTAGTTGTGATTATGTAAACCACAGACTGCTCCAAGAAATCAGTCACATTAGCACTCTATGCTTATGTCCGAACAGATGAATCATACCTGTCAATTCCAAAAGAAGTAAAGTAGCTTAATAAGAAGGTTATTTGCAAGGTTACATGGCAGTTTATATTGGAAATAAGCAGAAATATTAAAAAGGCTTTGTTTTTCATAATTATGCCGAAAAGTCTTCCAAGGTAAATACAACTTCTGATTTAGTATGGAACCATACCTCTCAACCTTAGAGCAAGAAATCTGGACAAAGCGAAAAATAAAAGTGGGACACAGGCCCAAAAATAGTTATGCATCACAGACACCATTGAAACAACTGTAGCTGCAAACATTATACATCACTTATAATCTTTCTATCCCATCATTGTCAGTTAAGCATTATATGGCTCATTCAGTCCTGCCTTCTTTTGCGTCAAAGAAAACCATGCTTGGAAATGACAAATGCATTAGAAATAATAAATAAAACACATTGCATCAACATCCTGCAACTTCCTACTTAAGCAACCACGGAACTTTCACTGAAACTAGGGCTACTTGTTTCCCCAGAATGACAGCTCTCCCTAATTAAGTCTAATGGTATACAATCTACCAGTATCTGGACTACCTGAAATAAATTAAATTATGGCATGTAAATTGAAAGTATACTTTGTTTAATTAAACTACATTTCTAAGCCCACTTACTATATTTTTTCAGTAACATTCCAATATCCATTTCCAGGTCACTTTACAAGACATTGGCAGTGGTAGACTTGGCATCCTTCAGAACTCCACAGGCCCACACTAATACATTGTCCATTATATGTAAGTATCCATCCACTGTAAATGGCTAGAAGCTGTGTCTTAAAAAGTCTACTTCTGGCATGCATACCCAAGTATTAGGTTTTGAAACAAAGAAACATATTCTCCACAGTCCGTAAGTCTCTGTCTTTAATAATCTCTACTGTTGCAGTGCTCCCAACACATAAGCACTCACGTACACACTAAAATCCCCAACATTTAAAAATGACATTGTGCCCACTTGATTTGCCAGTATTGATGATCCGCCAAAGCTATGCTTACTGTTGTCCAATCTACCACTGCTTAGAACCCACCAATGAAAAAACAGTACTAGGTGCTTTTTTGTTTGTCTGAAAAAACAGTACAACTTTATATGCTACAGTCCCACATAGTCAGTCCACTACTGACCCATTAACCCTAGGCTGCTGTCTCATTCTTACTCCCTGGAACTGTATTACCTTGGATGACTACTTTTATTTCCTAAGCAAAAGACACAAATTGGAAGATGAGGCAAAAATCCAGACATTCTTTGAAAATACATACAGTTAAGAGGTATGAGTTCATGTTCAATACAACACTCTCTCCCTGTCAGGAAAAGCCACAATTTAATGAAAGTGTACTCTTAATGTATGATATATTTGTGAGCTAACTTGTTTGTGTTCAGTAGGTAGACTGATCATTGTTAGCCTCTTTGTGCATGCGTCTCTCTCAGTCATGTACACATATACACACACACTCTTCTACTTTCACGCACACAATTCTGCTTTCATGCATGCACTCGCTCACTCCATACTTACCTATTAACACATGTAATTGCTGTCCCTTTCAAAGGCAACAGCGGCAAATCCATACACGAGTCCCTCTTCAGCGAGAACACACACACACACACACACTGATTGTTCGGCGCAAAATAATGGCGTAAACACACTGACCCTTTTTTGGCTCAAAAACAAAACTAGAAGGGTGCTTTGGCGCATGCGCACACCGACATTAGCATTACAGGTCACGGGAGCGAAAAACACAAAACAAAAAAGTGTTTTGGGGCATGCGTGCATCGATGTTGCAGTTAGAGGTTGAGGGCCGCATGGAAGAGCTCTGAGGGCCGCATGCGGCCCGTGGGCCGCAGGTTGGACACATCTACTCTATAGGATCTCTGGCTATTTTCCTTGTTATTGGCTCCATAAGCTTGGCAACAGACCTTTCTACTTTCTGTTACCCGAGCCATTGTTCTAAAAGCTTTTATGCTCTGGACTTTTTATCAAAACAACAATTGCTTAACGGCAGTCTTTCTAAACTCAATGCATATTATAGAGGTAGACCCTTATTTTCTCTTTAACACTCTGCCTCTTCTTGTTCTATGAAATTCCCCTATTCTGTGATACTTTAATGTCAGTCCCACTAAATAATTATTGTTACTTTTTAACCATACCTATTTTTCTTTTATTCCTACCTGATTTTTAAACTCCACTTTTATTTTATCCCACTTTGTAGCAATATTTTCTGAAGAAATTTCTATCTTATTTTATAATTCCTAAATAATTTCCAGTACCTATTCCTTAAATTCCTGTCTAACAGAAAGCTGGGGGAAGACCCATTGTCTCATTTTTATTTCATTATTCTGGATTTTTATTTTAGTTATTATTGGTGTGTCATCTGAAATAGTTATTGGATGAATATCAAAACTTTCAATTAAATGCACATGTTCCTGTGAAATATAATTTCTATTTAGCCTAGCCCAGTTTGTGTACTTTGGGGAATATATGAATTCTCTCCAAGTTCCTATTACTGAATTCACATATTCCATACCAAGTATTTTCATAATTTCCTTCAAAGAGCTACTCTCTTTTGTTATATTTTACCTTCTAGGGCCCCCCCAGATACATCCTTACCATTGCAAATCAAGTTCCAGTTCTCACCTATATATTCCCTGCTGAAAGCTGATTATTTTTCCCATAACATTCTTAAGCTCCATTCTAGCAGTTTTAGGTGGAACATAAATACATGCTAGTGTACTCCTCCTCCTTTGCCAGTAACCACTTACTGCTACAAATCTACCATTATTACCTTTTCTCTCTTCTATCACTATTTAAGCTCCTCTAGATATTAATATAAATACTGCCCATTTTCTTTTGTCCCAGATATTCCACTGAATAACAATCTTGAAATCCTTTTTGTATTAAATTCACATGCTCAGTTCTTTCCATATGTGTCTACTATAGCATAACTATTTGCGCTTTGCATTTTTAATATAGTTCACAACTCTTTTTTTGTATATACCTGTGAGACCATTCACATTTAAAGATAATATGGAAAGTATTGTCATAATGATCAGAAGTTATATGCAATTGTTTCTTGTCATATCCATTTGAACCTGTGTCACACACAAAACTATTACATATTCAAATAATGAACTTTAACCCTCTTAATAGGAACAATTGTCCCAGATTTACAGCTATACTTACAGCGTTGTAATGAACCATAATGAAGGTTATCTGTGCGATGATGCATGCTAAAGCATGTGCTTCTACTTACACTAAGTACTGTCTGTTTCTATCTTATCTTTAGTCCTCTACCAGATGTAGAAAACAACTTGAATGCTTTCAGAAAACATTATCATCTAGCCATTGAAAGAAAAAAAAAGTATTCTGTGTTTATTGTATGTATCAGTTTGTCTCCATAGAAACATGAGAACCAGCTACACAGTTCCCTTCAGCTACATGCTTTTTGTGTTGACTGTGAACATTTATTTGCTAAAGGAAATCTTTTCCTTAACATTCAGTGTTCTTTTATTTACTTGCTTCCCCTTAAAACTTGTTAGATCAAGCCAAGGGCCTCAATCCAGTTACTTCCTTATGCTAAAGCAAGAAAAAGCATATCGGTTTTACTTATCTCATGCTCTTTTGTCCAGACTTTCTTCCCTTTTTACATTGTAGTACCTGCATTTTTTAAAACTGAACAAGAAGGAAGGAAGAAAGAAAGAAAAAGAAAGGAAGAAAGAAGAGGGAAAGGGGCACCTTTTTACTTTAGTATCCCTATTACACACACACACAAAAAAAAGCAAAAACTGATGTTCTTCATGTTTCACTGTTGCAATCATCACATTTGGGTTATCCCTGCCATGGTAGCCCTCGGCCAGTCCAAATACGAGAGACTTAGTATTTCTGCATCGGCTGCTGTTGCTTGAGGACTGACATCAGGTCATCAGTAGTATAAAGTAACGCAGCCAATGCCGTTACATCAGTCTTTCTTGCCATGGAGCCCAAAGAAGAAGCAGTTTGCATGAGTGCTGGTCGGCCACTACATGAGTTTTCATTTCCTAATTGAAGTTGAAGTCTTCTAAAGCTAAGTATCCTGTTGGGGATCCTTTTTTCTTGCACTAACCGATGTCAGAAAAAGTTAATAATTGTCTCACCTGTGGAAAGCAAATACCACACCGAGACTTCCACTCTTACTGCATCACTTGTTTAGGCCCAGACCACGATGTCCCCTGTCGTCACTTCTGTGCTTTGCTCAATGCCAGAACTATCTATTGTCAGGCCCTTATTGTAGCCAGATATTTTCGTTTACTGTCCTCAAATTCCGATATGCCTTTGGTAAGCCATCCAACAGCAGATCTTCCAAAAAAACATAAAGATAAAGACAGAGACAGACCACACAGGTCCAAACCTACCAACGACACTTCCATTAAGCTAGTCGTCAGTCCTCTGGTACTTAGTGAGGTGCTTTCGCAGCCCCTGATGCCCACTTCATTTGATTCGCAGGCTGCTACTGATACCCTTTTGGTGCCTGGTGTGCCGCAAAACTCTTCTTCGATTAAAGATCCTGTGGTCATCTCTACCTTGGAAGGGTCCAGAGCCACTGAGCAGGCACTGGCTTCCGAGGAAGTCCTTCGCACTACCGAATCTTGACACAAACTATCTTCTTTTGCAACTACCTTTCTTTCAAAAACAACCGAGTTTCTTAGGCCCAGAGTTCGAACCACACCCAAGAAACCGACGACCCACTCTCAGGTGCCTGCTACCTTGACTCAGTCTCACATGCTTAAAATGGTGGAAGACCTTATCATGCTTATCAGGGGAAGCCAAGCTACCTTCTCAAAAAGGAAAAGAGATCTGTCCCCTGTAGTTTTGTCTGAACAAGAGTCAGCTGAATCTGATGCATCTGACTATGAAGACATGCAACCCCTCTCCACTTATGAGGATTGTGATGCAGAGGACTCCATTCCTTCAGTCTCTCCCCTAGAGGATTTTTCCTTTGGGGAAACCCTGCATACTTTAAGGGAGCATTTCCAATGGAAGGGTCAGGACTACCCTCAGTCCAAAAAGAAACTCAGGGAATTCCTAGATCTTCCGCAAAACAGACCCTTGTCCATCCCCCCAGTCCTGGATGTTGTGGATGATCCTTTCCTTGAATCCAGCTTGACTCCTGATGTCCTACCTTCTGCTCCCAGCAAATCAGGCAGGTACTATATAGTCCCTGACTCTCACAAATATCTTTTTTAAAAATTTGACAGCTGACCCTGAGGTCATTTCTCAAGGGCCAAAAGGGATTAGAGCAACCTCTGCTAAGAATCCCACCCCCTCAGACAGGGATTCCCAAGCATTGGATAGATGGGGTAAAAAATATACACCTCAGCTACTCTTGCTATCAGGGCACTAAATTATCAGTTCCATATGTTGAAATATCAGCAACATACCTTGGAACTCCTTAAACAAAAAATGTCTTTCTTTCCTGCTTGGGCAGAATTTAAAGATTTACACGACTTAATGCATTCTGCAAGTCAAGTAACTAAACACACTTTGCACTGTGGTTTTGACACCCTAGAATATTCTTGTAGGGCAGCAGTCACTGGATCTGTCATTAGAAGACATGCATGGTTTAAGGAACAACCCCTGCCAGACCATGTCAAATATAAATTGTTGGATGCCCTCTTGCACAAAGATAACTTATTTGGCACTAAGACAGAAGAGGTCTTAAAAAAGATGGAAGAAAAAGCAAAATCTATGCAAACAGTTAAAGATATCTTACAGGTCCAGCCCCCTAGGTGCAGAAGGCATTGTCCCTCCAAGCACTGGTCCTTTCCTGCTTCGAGTAAACAGGCACAGCCTAGGCCCCATGAAAGCAGAACCCCCAGACAGCAGCTCCAGGGAACGCAGAGATCTAAGCAGTGGACTACCTCCACTTCAAAACCAGGGAGTTCTAAGTCACTCCCTTATGGTAAGAACTCACAGTGACTCAACTCCTCTCGACCTGCCCACCTTCACTTACCCCTAAGAGGAAAACTCTCCTTTCACTCAAGCACCTGGGCCACCGTTACCAAGGACCAATGGGTTCTCAGGGTTACAAAGTCTCCTTCCACACCCTTCCAACCCCAAAAGGGTTCTCAGATCTACCACCAAATCAGTGGGCAGAGGCTCAAAATCAAATCCATTCCCTGCTCTCTATGAGGGCAGTAGAACACGTTCCTGTAGAACATATAGGCCAAGGCTTCTACTCCAGACTTTTTCTAGTCCCCAGAAAAGAGGGCACATGGCACCCCATCCTCGATCTATCCATTCTAAACACCTTCCTGGTGATCCCAAAATTCAAAATGCTCACCCTCCAGCAGTTGCTACCCATGATCTCCAAGGACACTTGGCTAGCCACCCTAGATCTAAAAGAGGCCTTCCTCCACATTATTATCAAGGAATCATGCAGGAAATATCTCCGCTTCAGGGCAGGATCTCAACACTTTCAGTTCTCTGCACTTCCCTTTGGCTTATCTACTGCTCCCAGAGTTTTCACAAAATGTCTGGCTCCGTCCATTTCCTTTTGCAGACAAAGAAGTATTCAAATTTACCCATAATTAGATGAATGCCTTATTCAGGCAGAAAGCCAGGAAAAACTGCTCAAGCACCTGGCCTTTGTAAAGACCATACTTACTTCCCTAGGGTACACAATCAACGAAAAGAAATCCCAACAGGTGCCCACCCAAAGGATAATCTTCCTGGGGGGAAGTCTGGACACAGCATCCCAGATGGCATACCTTACACCAGAGAAGCAAATTCTCCTGACAGCCTACTTCTCTCAAATGGCCACCAGGCTCCAGCTATCTGCAAGGAAGATCCTGCAAGCTCTGGGGTTTATGGCATCTTGCATACTACTCATTCCATATGCCAGATTGCATATGAGGAAACTTCAATGATACCTAAAGAGCCTTTGGTGTCAACACTCTCAAGACCTGGAAACTCTTTTACCTATAATTCCCTGCCTCAGAAAGGAAATTCTTTGGTGGACAACAGCATGCTCCCACAACAAGGGACTGCCCTTTTGCCCACTCCCTGCAACCCAGACCCTCACCACAGATGCATCAGTCTATGCTTAGTGTGCACACCTGGATGGCAGGTGCATACAGGACCAATGGAGCCCACAGCAAATCCCCCTGCACATCAATCAAAAAGAGATGATGGCTGTGCAGCACGCCTTGATTGCTTTTAAAACCCTTCTCTCTCCAGGGGTTCTCCTGATCAAAACAGACAACACCACTGTGATGTAGTATATCAACAAGCAGGGAGGGACTCAATCCTACCCTCTAGCAGGCTGGCCATGACCCTTTGGCTCACAGCCTCTTCCATGCAACTGCACCTGTTAGCACAATTCCTACCAGGCTGTCTCAACTCCCTGGCAGACCAATTAAGCAGAAACCTTCTGGACCCACATGAGTGGCAGCTCAACAGAAGTATCTTCACCATAATAACTCAGAAATGGGGAACCCTGAATGTCGACCTATTTGCCTCCCACACTAACCATTAGCTCAGCAAATTCTGCACCAGGGAGCATCACTGCATGGTTTGGAGAGTGGATGCCCTGTCCTTCCCCTGGATCAATATCTTGGTCTATGCATTTCCTCCCCTTTCTCTCATACCCAGGGTACTGCTCAAAATAAGGGAGGAAAAACCAAAGACCATTCTTATAGATCCAGACTGGCCCTGACAACACTGATACCCCTTGCTGTGCAGCCTGTCCCTGCTGCCTCCATGGCATCTTCCTCAGATTACAAACCTCCTAACCCAGAGAGAAGGGGAATCCATGCATCCCCAATTGCAGACACTCAATTTGGCAGCTTGGCTTATTCCCTAACCCCAAACCAATCTGTCATTCTCAGTAAACAGGTTCTGGATGTTATCCGTGAGGCTAGACATCCTAGTACCAGAAAGTCTTATGCAGATAAATGGAAAATTTTCTGCATCTGGATCCAGGCTAAGGGGGCCAGTATAGCACAGCCCTCCATCCCTCTCATCCTGGATTACTTAGATGACCTACTACACAGTGGTCTCCCTTTCTCCTCTATAAAAATTCATGCCACTGCTATTTCTGCTCATTTTCCCAGTGAGCAGTCCCTTTTCTCACACCCTTTGATCAAACAGTTCCTTAGAGGGGCTAGCGACTTGAGTCCCCCCAGAAGGGCACCAGCACCAGCTTGGGACCTTAACTTTGTATTGGAAAAGCTCACCCTGCCTCCTTTCAAGCCAGCTTCTTCTGCAGAGCTAAAATTTCTCTCCTGGAAGACAGCATTCCTTCTTGCCATCACTTCAGCCAAAAGAGTCTCTAAGCTGCAAGCACTCATGGCTGTGTAATCCATCATCTTCCACGCAGACTAGGTATCCCTCAGAACTAACCCATCCTTCATGCCCAAGGTGGTGTCCAGTGTGGCTCTCAACCAATTCATTCATTTGCCCACCTTCTTTCCTAATCCACAGAACAAGGGGGAAGGATTCTTCACTCTCTAGATGTGCACAGACAGCTCAGAGTCTACCTGAATAAGGACTAAATCAGAAAATCTGATCAATTGCTGGTTAGCTTTACTACAAGGGCAGAAGGCAAAGCGGTCTCCAAGCAAACCATTTCCAAATGGATAGCACACTGCATCTATTTCTGCTACAAACAGCATGGAAAGCCTCCCTACAAGGGGGACAGGACACACTCCATCAGAGCAGCCTCCACCTCTGCAACTTTTCTCAGAGGAGTCCCTACCAGGGACATCCTGGAGACTGCCACCTGGACATCTGTTCACACTTTTACCAAGCATTATCACCTCCCCCTCTTCTCCAAATCCAGGGCAGAGTTTGCCTCTGCAATCTTGCAGGACATCCTAGCTAGCCCCTAGTTTCCCTCACTGCCTCCACCCATTTCCTCAGCTTTGTGAATCAACCCAAATGTGATGACTGCAACAGTGAAACACAAAGAACATAGTACAGTTATGTACACTCACCATAAATGTAGATGTTCAAGTGTATTCACTGTTGCAGTCCTGGTTTCCCTCCCTCCTTCCCCCTTTCTTCTCTTTCTCCTTTTATTACCATTCTTCCTTGTTCTCCTTTCCTTACAAGGGACATATTGGTATTTATTTTCCACTGGTGGGATTATTCCACCAGAACTTGGCCTTTTACTTTGGGGGCTCCTGACAGGTTAGGGCAAGAAAATCTGATGTAATGGTTTCGGCTGCCTTACTTTATACTACTAACGACCTGATGACAGTTCTCAAGCAACAGCAATCAACGCAGAAATACTAAGTCTCTGGTATTCAGCCTGGCTGAGGGTTACCCTGGCAGGGATAACCCAAATGTGATGACTGCAACAGTGAATACACTTGAATGTCTACATTTATGGTAAGTGTACACAACTGTACATTTTACTTACAGTTGCCTCTTTTCTTCCTCTTCCCCTCTCCTTAATATTCTTCCAAACATTAATGACATAAACTATGGTGTATGCCTTGGTGTCCCCTACAAGTTTAACAAAATCAAAAAGTGCACTATTTCCAGGTTTTCATGTTCTGCCATATTTCACAAATGTGATTGATTTTTTGTAATACCACATCTATTCATTAATGTCTGAGTTGCTAGTTTTCTTCCTGTTTATCTTCATCTCCCTACTGCAATTTCTGGTTCATTTCCAATGTACTTGTTCTTCTAGTCAACTCCTGTGCTTTTTTTGTCTCTCAAGCATTTCCCTTTAGAACATTGGAAAATGTTTCACTGGCATAATCTCTGTATGAGCTTTATCAGAAGAATAAGAAGCAAAACCCCCTTCTGTTTGATAGCTTACTTTTTGTTGGATAAACATTTATATTCCCCCCTTAGCATGTTCTACATCAAAAAATATTCTGAAGATAGCAGGATATTGTGGCTTGAATTGCATGCCTGCTTCTTGACATTCCCTGATTGCTTGAAAAATATATTCCTCTTCTGTCTGGTGTACAGTGAGTAATCATTTTTCACAAACAGTCTACTGTCTCTGACTTTTAGTGCTTTGTCCTTCTGCCAAAGTTTTGTCAAAATCAACTCTTTCTGCTGATAGGATTGCATCTTTACTAGTATATGTCTTGCCTGCTTTCTCATAGCCAGGTTTGGAGCATAGACATGATGTGCCCTTTCAATTAACAACTCTGCTGTGGAACACCAGTCCAGTTGCTTATTTTTGCTTTCATAAAATTAATGCAGTCTGTACCTTCCATTTTCCCTGGTACAACAGAAAATCTCAGGTGTTCACTACGTGTTGTCCTCTAATTCTACTAATTTTTGAATTATCCCTTCTTGTGCGGTTTGTTACCCAGTCAGCCTTTTGTTCATTTTGACCTCTGATTTTTGCAGTTTTATTAGCTCATCTGAATATCTGTCTAAAGCATATTCCATTTTTCTAGCCTTTTGTCATTTGAGTTTATATACTCCTTCACCGTTTCATTTATTTTAATCAGCTCTGACCACATTTGACTATTTTTTTTTCATCTAGATTACTGAAAGACATGACTTGCACCAAAGCTCGAGCTTGAACTTCTTTTTGCTGAACAGATTCATAGATTGTTACTAGGCTAACAACCGGGAAGGGGGGGAGGCTTTCTAAGCCTAGCCAGATTTTCCCAAGAGAATAAAGATGTTCTGTATCCAAATAAGACACTGAAGACCAGGCATTCATAAGCAACCTGTGTCCATAAGAGACATGGGTGTGGTGTAAATTTCCTATTTCTCAGTCACTGGTTTAGTTGCACTTAAATTGGGTAACAGATGAACTCTTTCTCTTCAGGGTGTTCTGTTTAAGTTACAGACAAAATTCAGGTCCCTTGACCTTGTATTTCTGCTAAGGTTTGACTTATGAATATGCAGGAGATTCATAAGTGTGGAGTTTGCAGATGCCTTGTAAGCCAGTCATAGATCATCCTTTAGCAATCTATAGGAAACAGTAGAGGGAAAGGACTTTAAGGTGTCCTGCATAAGGCAAGATTGTTATGCCTTGTATTATTTTTGTAAAGAATCTCTGTGGTCAGTTCCTGCATATGCCTGCTCAGGTTGACACTGAAGGGATCTTTGTACTCTATGATTGGTTTAATAAGGGCAAAGTACAGTGGAATAATGACCTCTTTGGATCTAGATATCATGCCTTTACTTATAAGTTGCACAACATAAAAATATTTCATCACCACTGTGGCCACCATGTGTCTATTTGTGTTCCCAGATCCCTGACCACTGGGTCGACCCTTAAGGGTGTATTATCAACCTGGTAATTACTGGGATGGTTGAATTTCCAAAGGGTACAGTTATGAATTTCATAGCATTGAATTTAGGACTATGGCTTTGGCACCATTTGCTAGTCAGAGTCAGGCCTTCTTGAAGAATGCTAGTGTCTTCAGGGGGAATTGATTATAACTCCCAGCTTGCAATCATGTGCAGACGTAGCCATAAACCTTCAGCATTTGCTTCCACTTCAGAGAAATAAATGCCAAAATGGAGCAAACCCACTACTTAGCTCTGGAGAACTCTGCTTGTAACTGGCCTATTGATGGAGATGGCCTCCCCTATTTTGGCCTTCTGGGTCCTATCAGTGAGCCAGATGGCTATCCAATGGGTGATAGAAGGGTTTATACCTAATTTAGTGAGCTGGTCTGTAATGCCTTAGTTGGTTATTGTATCAAATGCCTTGGTCAGGCAGAAATAAACTGTGTGCCCAGTCTTACCCTCATCCATTGCTTTGGTGACTGTCTTAAAGAAATCCACCAAATTTAACAGGCATGACCTTTTAACAAAGCCAAACTGTGATGGATCCAGTGTTTGCAGGTTACCTATGTCCATGTTTATTATGTCCATGATGATTCTTTCCATGGCCTTACACATGATGCTGGTCAGACTTTAAGGACTGTAGTTAACCAGATCAAAGGTTGGGGCTACTTTGTACAGGGGAATGACCATTGCATCCTCCATTCCTTGGGCACAAAACCTAACTGAAGGCTCCAGTTGAAAAGTGATTTAAGTGGACCAGAGAAGTAATGTTTCATGTGATTTAGGAAGCATCCTAGGATGTAATCAGGGCCCATCAATGAATGTTTTTGGCCTTGGAAAATGCATTGATGACATTTTTCCTAGTAATGGCTGGGATTGTGCTATGCAATATTTCCTTTGGACTATTGAGGGGGGGATTTGAGCTGAACCTGTCAGCCAAAAGGTTGGCAATGGCCTTTGGTTCAGTGTGGGTGATGCCATTTACAGTAAGGTCTGCACATTGTTGCATATTTCCCTTGAGGTTATGGACATAGCTGTAGAAAGCTTTGTGGTTGTCCTTTGCCTGAGAAGCCATTTTTTCTTCAAATTTAGCCTTTGAAATATTAATTAAGCATTTTAGCTGCCTATTTGGATTGGTCAGGAGGCTTTTAGTATGTTGTTTTTTTTTTTCCTCTGACACTTGGCCAAGATTTCTTTTCTTTTGTTGTGTAACAGATTGATATTTTGATTCCACCAGGGTGGCTTGTCTTTATTTTTAATATGAGTGGGCACAGCTTGCTCTATATAGCTATCAGTATGACTGTACAGGGATTTTGTAAATAGCCTGGCATATGCTATGATGTTTACTGGGTTTGGAGGTGCTTGGAATTTAGCCAAGGTGTTGCTTATTAGAGAGAGGTTAGTCTTGGAATAGTTCCTAAAGATTTCTGGTTTCACTAGGCTGCCGGATTTAATTTTTATTTCAAACAATACTGCTTTATGGTTAGATCAGATGAATGAGGACATTATATTGGGTGAGGAAAATTGCTCCCCCTTGTTCATGAGTACAAGGTCAAGGATGTTGGTACCCCTGGTAGGAGACTGGACCAATTGTTCCAGGATATTGGTATTAATGAAGTTTAGGAATTACTGGGCTTGTGCATTAGAAGCAGTGTTAGATTTCCAGTCTATAGAGGGGTAGTTGAGATCTCCCATGGAGATCATATTGGGTTGAATGGTGAGGGACTCTAGTACATTGAGATAGGTACTATGGGTTTCTTAGGACATACAGGGGGACCTATAGGTTTCCAAGATATGGTATGAGACCCTATTTATGTTGAGTTGCATTGTATGAGTGTCAGTGTATCATGCACCTTAACTAGTCTGGATGTGAGGTTGCTTTTAATATAGAATGAGACTCCTCCACCTTTAATTCCCTCCTGTACAGTAGCTGGTCTAACAGTGTGAAAGGCATTGTATTATAACCTTGCCCTGCCGGGGTACTGTCTGTTACTTTAAACCATGTTTCCATTACTACACAGATGTCTACACTCCCCAGGGAGAGGAAGGCTTGCAGGGAGTGGAGTTTCTTGTTAAAACTTCTAGCATTGAGCAGTACCACCTTCAGATATTCCTTCATATGTTCAGTTAAGTCAGGAAGTTTATCATTTTGGCATTGGGTATAAATGCAGGCTATCCCTGGCAAAGTAGTGTGGTCTGTCAACCATATCCTCTCAGGCTGTCAAATATTATACTCCCTTGGATTGACACCAGAAGTTAATGTAATTGTTAAAATCAATTTTTTGTTGGTAAAGTAGCATCATCCTTGGAGGAGGTAGCATGCTGCTCAATGCTAGGTTCATACCTGCCTGATACACATAATCAGCGAGCTCTATCATTTCTTGCTTCATATAGTCAAAGAGGTACACCTCAGGTCATTAACACCCACATAGACTATGACAGAGTTATACTGGTACCTGTGGTTCAATGACCTGAGTGCTTGTTTGACTTTGCAGCTAACCATGACTCTCTCCTTAATCACTCTGGTGAGGAGAACATCAATGACCAGGAATGCAGGATTCTTCCCAGCCACTGTCTTCTCCTCACCTTTTGTGATTAATTTTCTTTCAGGTTCTCTAAATTTCTTCTTTGCTGACATCCAGGCAGTGCACTTACTAGCCAGTAACTGAAATTTACCCAAAAAAGACAAGTTCTCTGGCTGTCTTGTCTGAGTTTCTGTTTTCACACTGTGAGAGTTTAAATTAAGCTGTTACTCAGTGTGCAGCCGTCTTGGAAGTGGCCACATGCTAATAGATCTTAAGGTAAGAGAAGAAATGAGCAGATTATGTATATGCTCCTTTTTACACTGCTACTGAAATTATACTGAATCTATGATGTTACGTTGAGTTGAGCAAATGTAGAATTGCATGTGAAAATTTGGCATGACAGGTTGATGGGCAATACTCGTGTTTTTGTGTGCAGTAAAAACTGCTGATCTGAACCTCTTTTGGGTGAGAAATAGGATCGTAGGAGATTACTAGGCTATCAACCCGGAGGTCATTTCAAGCCTAGCAGCCTCATCCCAATGTAATACCACAGAAATGTTAGTTAATACCTAAGATTGCATTTAGTAATGACTGCCCATGTCCAGGAGGATTGTGAGCACTACTGCTGGAGATCAGGTGCCATATCAGCAGTATGAAGGATTGAGTGTTATTCTGCTTTCTTCACTGCTCAGAAATGGTGCAGTGCATCCTTTAAAGGCCCAACCAGTTGAACCTTTACTTTTTTTTTTCTCAAAAAACTTTTTATTTGATTTATACACAATACAATTAGGAGTTGAATACATATAAACAACTTTGTTAAAACAAACTGCAACTCTTATATGTATTTAGGAAAGAAAGAAAGATAATAACAATATCACAAAATATATACATTATATACAATAGGTAACCAGAAAATAAATAACTTGAAATAAAAAAAAAACATGCATTGATAAAATTCACTTATGGATGTAAATATTACATCAAACATCAAGACCAGAAAAGATTTAAAAGCAATTAATTATGAATAATATTTAAAACCTTCTCTAATACTAAGTTTTTTAAAGCCATTTTTTTAGGACTCTTAACCAAGTTTTTCTGAGCATCAATATATAAGTAAGCCATTTTTTGGAAAGTATCCCAGTTTAGTTTGGTACGATCAAGCCAATTTTGAGTTATATATAGTTTTATTAAAGAGCAAATAAAAATAATTACATTAGTATCCTGTTTTGAGAGAGGAATAATTGGTATATGAAGAATAGCAATTTCCCAGGACAGCGTAGATTTATGATACCCCATTCTCTGAAGTCTTACTTTCAAAGAGGTCCATAATTTATGGGAAAAAGGACAATACCAAAGAATATCTAAGAGGTCAGCGTGGGGGTAGGAACAACATGTGCATGAAGGGGATTTATTTGGATTAAATTTATTTAATTTATATGGTATGTAATAAGCATCATTGTTTATCATTAATTGTGTGTAACCCAATTTCTTAAATGGAGTAAATTCCTTAGTATATCTAGTTGCCAAGAGTTTTTGATTCTCAGTTATTTGAGAATTATAATTTAACCAGATATTTGATGAGACAGTTTTGATCCATCACTAGATTCTTTATAAATTTATAAGATTTTGATAACATTTTAACTGATGAAGATAGTGAATTAATTATCGTATTTAGATTATTTAATTCAAGTTCTATAGGTTCTATGGGATCGTACTTAGCCATAATTACTTCTCTTAATTGACGAAGTATTGTAGAATAATTCCAATTGACATTCAGAATTTTACGCCAATCTATTAGGGACACATGAAAATACTTCAAGATATCCCAGACTTTCAAATTTTTTATTAAAGGATAATTTGATAGGTTAAATGGAGTGTTATCTAATGTTATATTAGGATTTAGATGAAGTGGTTGAAAGAGGTGAAAATACTTATCTAGATCGCATAATTTTAGTAAAGCTTGAAAAGCTTTAATCTTTTGTTTAAGAAATACAGAAAGTTTACTAGTAATCCTCGTATCTAAAGAAATAAAAGGAATAGCCTCTGGGTTTGTTATTAGATATAATGTAATTATACCAAATCTTAACCCATAAGGGATTATAAAAGCCTTTACTGTTTTTATAATTAGATATGGTTAAAAGCTTATTTGATGAAACAATTAAATAGCAAAGACAGAAATTTGGTAATCCCAGACCACCTTTGTCCTTAGAAGTAGATAATCTAGAATAAGAAATTCTAACCGATTTGGGAAACCATAAAAATTTAGCTAACTTTTTATTTACTTTTTCGAAAAAAGACCTAGGAATTATCTGATCAGAGGAATTGAATTGATACAAAAATTTTGGTAAGATGTTCATTTTAATTATAGCAGCCTTTGATAAAAGAGATAAATTTAGGTGTTCCCATCTAGTTATGTCAGATACTATTGAGCTCCAGACTTTATTTATGTTGTTTTGAAAAGAAGAATGATTATTGTGTTCCATGTTAATTCCCAAATATTTCATACCAAAAGTAATCTGGATTTGTTGATCAGAAAACAAGTACGATTTATGGACCATATGATTTAAAGGAAAGATATGAGTTTTTGAAGGATTAACAAGGTAATTCGAAACATAAGAGAAATGTTCAATAGAATTTGTTATTTTATTAAGGTCAGATATTGGAGTTTGAAAGTATAATACTAAGTCATCAGCAAAGGCAGAAAAATGAATTTTTGTATTTAGAATCATAGGTACTTTATGAAATGTGTTTTGAGTAATAAACAACAGTAACGGTTCTAAATATATATTAAAAAGAAAAGGGGATAGTGGACAACCTTGCCTCATGCCTTTGGTAATCTTTATAGGGGAAGATGTATAACCATTAATATATAGTCTGGTAAACATATCTTTGTATAAAGTTTTCAAGAAGTTTATAAAGGATAAAGGAAAATTGAAGCATGACATAGTTTGAAAAAGAAAGTTCCAACAGACTCTATCAAAAGCATTTGATGCATCAAGAATCAGTGCGTATATTGGGTTAGGATCATTTTTTATAAGATGTATAATAGATTCTAAAGTCAGTGTATTATCCCATACATGTTTGTGGGACATAAATCCTGATTGGTCTTGGGAAATAATTGAGGGTAAAATTTGTTTCAATCTTTTGGCCAAAATAGTAGCTAAAATCTTTATGTCTAAATTTATTAAAGAAATAGGTGTATAGTTAGATGGGTCTGTTTTTTCTTTATTGTTTTTCAGAATTAAAATAGTTTTAGATATATTCCAATGAATATCTGAAATGTCCTTGACTTTTATATAATTGTATACTTTAAAAAGAAAGGGAACAATTACCGATTTAAAGGATTTAAAAAATTCCGGAGTGAATCCATCTGGACCAGGAGATTTACCAGATTTAAGACTATCAATTGATTCAGAAATCACTTGATGAGTTAGAGGAGCAGAAAGCAATCTTTGTTGCTTTTCATTTAACTTGGGAAAATTTAAAGAACTCAGAAAGCTTTTTATATGATTATCACCCAACGAGTTAGGTGATTTTGAGTATAATTCTGAATAAAGTTTTGTAAAAAGATGAATAATCTCATTATCAGTGTTGTATAGTTTATTCTTGTGCAATAAAGATGAAATTTTTGGCTTATCAAAATTATTTTTAATTATTCTGGCCAAGATTTTAGAAGGAACTTGAGCCCATTCTGAATACATAGCTAACAGTTTTTGATCAACTAAAGAAAGGTTATTTTGATGTAACAAAATTAGTTCTTTTTGACAATCTAAAATTTGCTTTTCAAAACTAGAATCTTGATTCAGTCTAAACTGATTTTCAAGAGAATGAATTCTAGATTTTAAGAACTCTTCTTTCTTATTGTAATGTTTTTTAAGGTATGCAGATTTACTGATAAACATTCCTCTTAATCTCGCCTTGCATGCCGCCCATTTTATATCATAAGGAATATTCGTTAAATCTAGTTGATTTTCCATTTCCTGAATAGTTTCTAAGCACTGTGTACATATATCTTTATTTAAGAGTAAATTATTGTTCAGTGTCCACTTATTTATGTTGATACTATTTTTAATATTATGGGTAATGTTTTGTTTTAATAAGATTCTTGAGTGGTCCGAGAGATATCTGGGTTCAATATTAAAATCCAAAATAAATTTAGAAATAGTATTGGAGATCAAAGAAAAATCCAATCTAGACCATGAGTGATAACATTTTGAATAAAATGTGTAAATATCTTTCTTGTTTGAGATTTTTATAGTGTGGAGTGGATCAAATAAATTACGTTCCAAGATTAATTCATTTAAGGCCAGAGATGCCTGATGATTATAGGAAGCGGAGCAACTAGTGTGATCAATTTCTGGGTTTATTACAGCATTCCAATCTCCTCCAACTATAATATAGTGGTCTTTATAACAAGTAAGTATATTGTAAATTTTTAAGATAAATAAATGTTGTTGGCTACAAGGACCATATAAATTTAGAACTAAAAGTGGTTTATCCAGATTATGGATAGTAGCAGTAAACAGGCACCAATGGCCCTCATTGTCATATTTCTCCTCTAAGATGTTTCCTATGAATTTTTGTTTAATAATTATAGCTACTCCCCGAGAGTTAGAAGAATCTCCAGAAGCTACTATCCTCCTAATCCATTTTTTATTTATCCCCCTGTCCCAGTCATCCCGAGATATATGTGTCTCTTGAATAAAACATATACTGTCTTGTGATTTGAATATCAAATGAAATAATAAAGATTTTTTGGATTTACTTTGGATTCCTCTAACATTCCAGGAATCAATTATTAAGTAATTTGTCATGAGCAATGTAACAAGTTGGTATTGATGCAAAGAAAATATGATGTAATGTCCTGAATATACTTAAAAAAGTACCAAAAACAAAGAATATAGCTAAACTGGTCTATATTCAAATAAAAGCACCATGTTAAAAGTAATCTCAGAAAATAAATATTTTGAAATTTACCCACTACCCTCATCCTTACCCTAGTGCCTGCCCACCATTCCCCTGTTGATGAGGAAAGATCAAAAATAGACATAATAGAACTAGCAATTTTGGTTACCAAAAACATGAATTTGACAAAATAAATTTTACATATAGTCCTTAAAAGGACTAAAACCAAGTCAATAACATAAAACATATATACATAGCTATCTAAACACAAGATGTCCAACATAAACAATCCCCATTCAAAAATGCCTACAAGCTCCTATATTTGTAAATATATATAGGGTAGAATGATTTTCCTCATGTGATTCATATATATATGTATTAATAAACAGCATCTCTATATACAAGCTATTTATTATATTCAAAAAGCAGAAAAAATGAGAAAGAGGATGAGACTAGCCTACCTTAACCGGAAAATCAACAAATACAACCCAACAAGATAACTTCTTTTCAATAAGAAGGAGCCATAAGTCAGACAATATAGAATAAAAAAACCTGGAAAATTGTAAAGTCAATCTCATATCAGGTTATAACATTAATCAACAAAGTTATAAAATAAACAAAAAATCTATAAATCAGCATGAGAAAGTATGTATGCCATTTCTTTTACAAACAGTAATACATTGTCAACACCAAGTATGAATTATAAATGAGAAGTGAACACTACACAGGAAAAAAGAGAACTGCACTTACATGACAACCCCAGTACACGTCTGAAATACACATATTGTATTCTAATATAATTTTGAAATTTTACAAGTAAAATTTTAAAAATGGAGTATATAAAACTAAAGTAAATAGAACTAATACAAAATTCAAGTACTAAGCTTACTAGACCCACATAACTAATGCAGCCCTCTATTTCTCAGAACATAGAGAACTTACCAGACAACTATCTATATATAACAGGCATAGTTGTCTTTTTGTGAATATTTTAGATTCATATTAGTTGTTGTGATAATACACTTATATAGCAATCATTTGAGTAAGCAGCACATTAAATATCGCCAATAAAGAAAGAATATCAATGCCTATTACGACACTTCTAGGAAACAAAAATAAGTAATGTCTGAAAACAAAACGTAGTGTGTAACAATAGACAAAACTTTTGGTCATCTCATTTAGTTGTATTTCATATATATAACCGAAGATCTCACATTAATAAAATACAGCCTTGACTAACATCCATGAACTAGGTTACTTTCCTTTTTTTCACCTCTTTTGTAAAAAGAAAAAAGGAAATAACAATTAATAATCTTCAGTTGAGAAAAGACCATAACCTTATGAATGAGCTGATGATTAATTTGCGTATATTGACACTGTCAGCGATGCAGTTAATTTGCTGCTTGTTAACACAGAATAGCTTTGAAACTCATACTGGGTTTCCGAAGGTCAGTTATATGTGTCAAAAAAGCATTCCCTGTGTTCTATTACAGCAAGTATTGGTCTACGTTAAAACAAGACGTTTGTCTGAGTCTTTTGCTGTTGATTATCTTTTTCTGTCAGACGAAATAAGTCCCTTGCCTGAGGAGCACATCGGTCTTCACTATAAAGAAGTCCAAACCTTATTAGTGAACTGAAGATAAAATTCACATTTACCAACAATGTCGGCGATGACTAAACAACTTATAAATGAATAATAAATAATAAATATGTTAGTTAGCTCTATCTAACATTTGCTGAAACAATGCATTTCCTGTTCCCACAGTGACCTCTATTGATGGATCTTATGAATCCCTCAGTTTGTTATGTCATTCTATTAGTTCCTTATTAGACACCTTCTTATTATCTTTGCATATTTAATTTATTTCAGATTTTTTGTATTATAACATCAGCATATAATATACTGTTATTTTAGTTGCGCATGTCATACTGTTACTATGCCTTATAAGGAATAATCATAACTACGCTATTTGAAAGTTTTTAACATTTTAAAGTTTTTAATGTTTTTTAATGTTCTTTGAATTACATTAAATTTAGATTAAATCAGTTTTAGACAGAACCGTAGCCGTTTCCAACTGATTTAAAAGTAAGCTAATACCATAGCATTTTGTTTCAAACTGACACACGGAGATGCATAACTTATTCGCCAGCATTATTTAACTTATTTGTGCATTGCTTATTTAACTTACTTGTGCATTGTTTATATAAATCATATAAACTTTTTATAAATTACGCTCCAATTAATGTGCAGTTCTATAATAATTACCGGAGACTGAATGACTTTAAATATTATTTAAATATTAAGCACTTTGGATATGTGTCACGTTAGAAGAGCCTTCAGTGAGCTAGGAGCTTCAATTCTTTGAGACTACAGTCACTTTAAGAGTTTGATTGTTTAACAAGTTTGCTAATTGATTTATTGCTTGTACTATTGTTTGATTTGCCCGCCAAATTTTATATAAAAGATGTGCATTTTTACTTCTAATTGTATCTGAAGAAGCGTAGTTAATCTACGTGAAAGCGCTCATTTCTTGTTTTCAAATAAAGATGTCTCAGAAACAGAGTTTTATCCTGTGGTAATTCCTTCTGCTCTTATCATTATTATATTATATAACTTATAAATAAACCAAGGGGCACCATCTGGTTATTTTCACAAAATAGCTATGAAAATAAAAATACAAATAGAGGGAAAAAAGCAAATTATAATGATAACCCTGCTTATTTTTATGATAGGGCACAGTAAATGTATACAACATATATTAAACTAAACTGATTGTAAAAGGAAAGGATGACTGAACATGATGGATTCATTTTGCTAGTGATGACGTCATTCTGCATTTCCGAAAATCATCTGTATGTGCGAGGTAAACTGGAGATGCAGCTGTTAAGGCAATGAACAATCTGACAGTTTGTAGCATATCTCGAGACAATGAGTTTCCCTCCAAAATGCTCACAAACCACTAAGGGCTAGAAAAATACTATGACAATGCGCTATAAGTCAGTCCATTACTTCGCAAAATAAAAATAACCCTGTAGATTAAGTGAAATAATGTCAATATAATAACCAGTAAAACTGTACCTTTGAAATAAAGGCATTCCTATCAAGAAAAATGAAAGGTACCCAAACAAGTTATTTTATACAAACAGATATCACATTTTCAGACATTAAAAAAAAATGCAAAGTTTTAAGTGAAAAGAAGTACATTAAATAAAACATTCCATTAGAGATTAAATAAATAATGTAACATTAAGACACAGAGTCTGGCAGCTTCTTGAAAGTTTTAAGAAAAATTTCTTTTGCTTCTTTGGGATCTGTGCACATAAATCTTCTGTCATTATAATAAAAAGATAAAGTATTTGGATAACACATACGAAATCTTATCTCTCTTTTGATCAAATCTGCACAGTAAGGTGAAAGTTTTTGTCTTTTCATTTTTATTTGAGAAGGAAGATCCTGAGAAAATGATAGTTTATGATTTCTCCACACAAACTGTTTTTTACTTTTAGCTGCTTCAAGGATCTGGTAAGTGCCTTGAAAGTTTAGTAACTTAGTGTAGATGATCCGAGGATATGAAGAATCCTGACTGGCATGCAGTGCTCTGTGTGCTCTTTCTATAATTATAGATTTTGAGGTTGCCTCACAGTTTAACAAAGCCTCAAAAATCTGTTTTGTTACTGATAATAAGTTTTTATTATCATAAGTTTCTGGCAAGCCACGAATAATGATGTTATTTCTACGACTCCTGGCTTCTAAGTCTAGTAGTTTAGCTTGGATTTCTGAAATACTTTTATCTTTAGATTTTAAGTCATTTTCCAAAAAATCAGTTCTTATCTCTAAAGCTGTATTTTTACTTTCAATCAAATCCATTCTTTCACTTATTTGTTTCAAAGATTTGCCAAATTCTGTAAATTGTTTAGAGAAACTTTGAATAGCATCTTGAATAGGCTGTAATGCTAATTTTAGTTCATCTAAATGAAAATTTGAGTCAGATAAATCTTTATTACTTACTTTAGAAGTTTCAGAAGTTTGTTTATTTGTTCTTAGTCTTTCTGAGCTGGAATCCTTCTCAGGTGAGAGCATAGAAGAGAATTTGGCCTTTGTTGCTTGTGTCTCCATGGAATCAGATTTAGAAGCCATGCCCAGAGAGGAGTAGTGAAGTCAGGGAAGCAGGTTCTGAGGAGAATCTTTAAGCTGGATGGATCCACAATAGTTGAAGCCTCAACACTGTTCTGAAGTAAATTACTTCCCAAATTGATAATTCCAAAGAAAAAAATATTCCAGATGTGTAGAAAAAACCCTAAGGAAGCTTTTTGTAAAAAAATCTGAGGAAAAATATCTCTCCAAAGTTGTAAAAGAAAACGGATATTACATAAATGTGAGGAGCTCAGTAAATAGGGACTTGTCTAGTCGGCAGCCATCTTGGAATCCCCAGTTGAACCTTTACTTGTTACCATTTACTCGGACCTGTTTGGGAGGAGATCTTAATGTGCCATTTTCCAACTCTCATTGCCACTGAGAAAGGATTCTGTACAGAGAACTGAACAAAGTAAAGTTAACAGAAGAGGCTATGGAATAGTGTATTAACCATACTGTTTTCCGAAAAGGCATTTTTGTTGTTGGATCTTTTGAGTTCTGCCCTCAATGACATTTCACACATGCATGCTGTGGAGAAAAAAACAGCTAGATAGCTGTATTAGTGAATTAAATATAGAGATTAGTTGAATGCAACCTGCATACTACATTATACAATGTCAAATTTGGGGATGAAAGAGCTGTACAGTACATAGAGTAGAAAGTTGGATCTGACAAATTTCCTGATTAAAGCAGGAGTACATCCAACAGGTAATACACTGTTTTCTTAACAAGATGCCTTTTTAAAAAGGTTGGTCTCTGCTAATTGTGAAAAGGTCAGGACTGAATCAACCTTTGGATATTTGCATTAAAATCCTGAGTAAAGAAAATCAAGTTAGTCCAGTTGAAAGTAAGATTCTTGCAGGCCTAGAAGACTTGACAAAAACAGAGCGAACGATTATACTGAAACTTTACTAGCAGTTTGCAATGTCTTCTATAGACATGCTAACACTTCAAAGACAGTTTAGACATTACTTGCTGCTTACAGAATATAAATGTTGGTGGTTAGCACAAGTTTAAATTATCACTGTGCATTTAAGATTTTTAACAGATGTGAAATGTAAAATATAGTGGGTGTAAGCCTAGGTCCTGCTGTAGGACTACATTTGGGTGAAATTGTAATGACGCTGTTATTATTGATTTATATGAGAGAGAGAGAGAAAGACAAATGCATAGATGATGCGCTTGATTCACTATTGCAGTACCGACTTCTGGGATTCCTACCTTCAGAAACCCAATGGCTAGGTTGAATACCAGAGTTTTCACCATCTCCTTCCTGGCCTGGTGGACTCCCTTCCCTACCAACATCATGTATAAGGATGTCAGATAGTGTCATCAGAGGTGCTGCAGCCAACTGACTAGAATCGGAGATGCTGCAGCCAACTGACATAGAGTCTCAGGTGTAGTATATCACAGAAGAATGCCAAAGAAGCTGAAAAGTAAAGTGTACAAGACAGTGGTGTGACCAGTACTACTGTATGGTACAGAAACCTGGGCTGTAAAGGCAGAGAAGAAGAAGAAGGTAGAGATGATGGAAGTGCCTGAGAAGGGTGGTAGGATGGGCACTATGGGACAGATGAAGAAATGAGGACATAAGAGCAGAAGGCAAAGTAGCTCCAATTGCAAAAGAGATCAAAGAAGCAGATTAAAGTAGTTTGGAGACGTGCAGAAAGGCAGAGGACAATCTGGCGAAGAAGATTTAGACAGACAGGAAGAAGGTAAGAGGAAACTAGAACATCCAACAAAGAGGTGGATGGATTGTGTGACAGAATATCTATGACAGTCAGGCATTTGCGTTGAAGAAGACAGTAGTGTGGCATTGAATTGAGAGAGATGGCGACAGTTAACATGATACCCTGACCCCATGTAGAAAATGGGAAAAAGTGGGTTGATTATGATGATGAAACAGTGCCATCTTAAGATCTTTTTTGCTGCAGTTTGATAAGAAGCCAAGTACTCTGGCCATTTCATTAATCTACTGGGTTAACCTGAAGCTAGGGTTTGTTATTCAGTACCCATTTGGGAAATTTTCTTATCTTTACATTGCTATTTATTTATTTATTTATTGCTTACTTTGAACTGTAGATTTTGTAGACTTAAGTCAACAATTGCATTTGGTGTAGGAAGCAGATACCATATAGAGATTTCACAGCTTGTGCCTTTTTTCTGGGCCTGGAGCTTGATATGCCCAGTTGTCCCTACTGTGCCTATTTTAACCAGAGGACCATCAAACACATGGTTGGAGTCACTTGCAAAATGTATTTCCCATTTCTGATCTAGGTCTGCCATGGCACCTACAGGTTCCTCCTCTGAGGCTGTGGAAGAACACCAGGAAAAAGATATGGAGAAGCACCTTAAGGTTAAGATGAGTTGAGAGGCTGACACTGCCTTAAATCTAATAGCCCCTCTGGGTTTGAGGTTTGCTGGTGTCAGTGATGTTTCATAGTTTAGTACTAGGCTATCTGCCCTGGGGCATTTGTAAGCCTAGCCATAGTGATGTGGCTTTCGCCACCCCATGAAATGGTACAAAAATGCACAGAATAGATTTAGAATACTGTGCCTCTGTCTAGTAGTGACACAATGAAGGTCCCCTTATATAATAGAATTAGTTTACTGTGCCCCTGTCTAGAAGTGACACAGATGTGACCCCTGGGGTAAACTTACGATCTCCCATCCACTCATCTAGATTTCTCTTGAAGAGAGTCAGTGAGGGGCTCTGCCTAACATGAACTGGGATCTTGTTCCAAAGCATGGGAAGCCTCTGGGTTATGAATCTATCCCTCCAGCATGTCCTATTCATACTTGTGCTGAGGTTTAAGTCTTTAGCTCTTGTGGTCCTGATGGATTTGGATTTTTTGAGGTGGAGCATGTCCATCAGATCCTGATTGGACATGGCCTTGTACGTCAGGCAGAGATCACCTCTGAGCAGGCGGTATGCTACTGAATACAGCTGGAGTTTCTTTAGTCTGGCAGAATAAGACATATGTTGGAGACCCTTGATCCTCTTGGTGAGGTAGTTTTGTGGTCTCTCCAGCTGTTGCAAATGCCGGGTGAGCTACATACCAAATGGGGCATTGTACTCAATCATGGGTCTGATGAGGGAGGAGTATAGGGGTACAATGACATCCTTGGATCTGGATGTGAATCCCTTCATGATGAGGTGTGCAAGGTAGAATGTTTTTCTAATCACTTTGGCAATGTGGGTGTCAAATAAGAGGTCGCTGTCGACTTGGGTCCCTAGGTCTCTGATTACTTTTTCCGTACTCAGTGGGTTGCTGTCTATGTCATAATTTGTGGGTACTTTGTTTTTCCCAAGGGGATGACTATACATTTTTTGGCATTTAGTTTAAGGCCGTGACTCCGGCACCAGTTGTCCATTTCTGTGAGGCCTTTTTGTAGGATGTATGTGTCCGCTGGTGTATTGACTATGGCGCCTAGTTTGCAGTCATCTGCGAACTTTGTCAGCCACAACCCTTCCATGTTTTCTTTAACATCTGAGAAATAAATGCCGAACAAGAGGGGTCCCAGGACAGATCCCTGTGGGACACCACTTGTGACTGGCTTTGAGTCTGACATTGCACCAGTGATTTTAACTTTATGGGTTCTGTCCTTTAGCCAGTTTGCAACCCATCTAGTGACATAAGGGTTTACGTTTAAGCTGTTGAGCTTATCTATGATGCCTGAGTGGGGTATTGTGTCGAAGGCCTTAGCCAAGTCCAGGTAGGCTGTATGGACTGCTTTGCCCTCATCAATGGCTCTAGTGACTGTTTCAAAAAAGGCAACCAGGTTCAAAAGGCAGGATCTGCCCTTTACAAAGCCGAACTGGGTGGGGTCAAGTGTCTGTAGGTCCCCTATGTCTCTGTTTATGAGTTCCATAATGATTCTTTCCATAGCTTTGCAGACCAGGCTGGTTAAGCTTATGGGGCGGTAGTTCCCAGGGTCTGTAGAGGTACCCCCTTTGTGGAGTGGGACCACTGTTGCTGTACACCAGTGTTCAGGTACATATCCTGTAGTAAGGCTAAGG
Source organism: Protopterus annectens (assembly GCF_019279795.1). NCBI lineage: Eukaryota > Metazoa > Chordata > Ceratodontiformes > Protopteridae > Protopterus > Protopterus annectens. The sequence goes on from NC_056733.1 coordinate 1,603,445,210, forward strand.
TTAAATAGCATTTTTATGTGTGGGTTTAGCTCCTCTTGGAGTTCACGTAGCACGCAACCCGGGATACCGTCAGGTCCTATTGATGCTGTGTTTTTAGCTTTGTTGAGGGCGGTTCTCACTTGGACATCTGAGATGACAGGGAGATTACATTCAGCTGGGATAAGTATTTCTTCTTTTGGGGGTGAGGGAGGGGAGAAATTTGCACTGAACCTGTCAGCCAGAATGTTGGCAATATCTGTGGGTTCAGTGTATTTTTTGTTGTTGTGAACTAACTCTGAGCATATCTGAGGGTTTCCACCCAGGTTTCTAACATAGCTGAAGAAGGCTTTGTGGTTATCTTTAGTGTCCTTAGCGATTTTTCTCTCAAAGTTGGCCTTGGATGTTTTTATGAGAGAACGTAGTTTTCTGCTAATGTTGATCAGAGATGTCTTCCCTTTATGGGATTTTGCTCTGTCGTGCAGTAGCTTCCTTCTTTTGTTATACAATTTGTTAATGGCTGAGGTCCACCAGACAGGACGCTTGCCTTTGGTGGAGAGGGACTTGGATTTATTTGGGATTGCATGTGGAGATGTCCATAGAAAGCATTTGTGAAGGATTCGGCATTGTGGGATGTGGTATCCACTGGCCCAGTGGACTTAAAGGATACCATCTCAGTCTTAAGAAGAGTGAAGTCTGCTTTTGAGAAGTTTTTTACTGTGGTCTTTTGTGCTGGGGGTGGAGGTGGGATATGTATATCCAGGGTGATTAGTTTGTGGTCAGATCTCACTAGTGAGGGGTATACCTCCGGTGTGGAGCATTTTGTCCCTATGTTTGTGATGATCAGGTCTAGTATATTATCTCCCCTAGTGGGAGAGGTGACTAGTTGTTCCAGTGCATTTGAATTTATGAATTCCAGGAACCTTTGGGCTAGGGTGTTAGGGCTAGAATAATGTACCCAATCTATGTTTGGGTAGTTGAAGTCTCCCAGTATGATGGTATTTTGTGATACATTCATATCCTCCAATGTCTTCAGGAAGGCTGAGTGGGGTTCTTGAGATTGGGAGGGTGGTCTGTAACATGCTACCAGTTGTATAGCAGTTTTGCGTATGGTTAGTTGCACCTGTATGGTCTCTGATGCTTCATGTGTTGCTACTAACCTGGAGGTGTGGGTGTCCTTGATGAATATGGACACTCCCCCTCCCTTTGTGGTTCGGCCCGGGTTTTGGGGCCGAAAAGCATGATATGAGGTATAGCCTGGTAGTGCTGGGGTGCTCTCAGGAGCCTTGAACCAGGTTTCAGTTACTGCACAGACGTCGATGTTCTCCATACTGAGGAGTGCATCGAGTGCCTGCATCTTGAGATTTAGACTTCTGGCATTGAGCAGCATTACCCTTAGTTTTTTTCCATTTTTGTTTTCTAAGGAGGTGGGTTTGCTTTTGAGCCTTGCCTAAACACTATGGGGGTGGCAAGAGCCTTAGCCAATATCCGGAAGCCCAGTGGTGACAGGTGCAAGCCATCCCTTGCAAAGCAGTGTGGCTTGTCCAACATGTCATCCCAGGCAGACAGACATTGGATCCCCTTAGAATGACACCAGTACTTGAGCCAATTATTAAAGCTGATCATCTTGTCTTTGTATTGTGGCATCATTCTTGGTGAGGGCAAGATGCTGCTCAGGGTCAGGATCATACCAGCCTGGGCTACATAATCAAAGAGCTCCTCTATGTCTCTTTTCATGTAGTCCAGGGAGGTACGTCTCAGGTCATTTATGCCAGCATGGACAATGACGGAGTCATATTTGTACTTGCTTTGGAGTGACCTGAGTGCGTGTGTTATGTGGCAGATCCTAGCTCCCGATAGGCAGCTCACAGTCACCCTCTCCTTGTTCAGCCTGGTAAGCAGGACAACAGTGTGTCTGACTATAGAGTCACCTATTACTAGTGTATCAGGCATGGTGTTTGGCCTTAAGGGCTGTGATTGGTTGACACACTGATTTATTGAAGTATGTGCTGCATGTGTTTTGTTTTGAGGTGGTGGATTTTTGGATGTCTGCTTTGGGAGCCTCTGTTGTTTTGGTAAGTTTTTTTATTAGAGCCTCCGAGTATGTCTTTGTGTTTTTATGTGTTTGGTTTGCAGTTGTGGTAGGTCTCTGTGGGACTGGGTTTGTTGTGTGTGTGGTTGCCATCTCCTCCTGTCTGGTCATCCAGCCCTGAGTTGAGAGAGTTCAGCCTCCAGTTTGGCTATATAGTTGCATCTCTCACATGTATTTGTGTTTGCTGGGAGGAGGAGAGGGTTGTCTGTGTACATGAGACAAGTGTAGCATTGTCTCAAGATACCCAGATTAACCAGTTGAACTGGAGAGGACGCCAGTAATCTACCACTCGACATGCTAGAACAGTATAAGGGAGTGCTGTGCCTTTAAGGGAAGTGGATATTCACAGGGGTGGTAGGTGGATGTAGTGCTTACTTAGTACAAGAGTGCTTACTTAGTAAAGAAGTTTTGAGAACAAGTGCTAGGCTTATAATATAGCGAGTAGTCTGATTATACTAAGAGTAGAGCTTCCTTAAGGGAAAATTTGAAGAGCAGACTTGGCGGAGCCAGAAGAAGTTTAACCTTGTTTAACTGGCGCTGCGCTATGAGCACAATCACGCAAAGCCGCGCAAACACGGATTTTAAACAGGGAACTACAAAAGAGCTAGAAATGGTCCAAAACAACCAATTACTACAGCTCTTGTGCTGAGGTCACTTCCTACAGGGACAGGTAGGCTGCTCAAGGCTCCCCACTCCCACTGGTGAGCAAAGAAACTTCCTTCTATCCAAGTAAGGTAATGAACAACACAGGAACTACACCACAGCCCAGAATACAGCAATGCCTGTAAACTGGTCTAAACTAGTCGAGGAGAGGCGGGAAAACAAGGATTATTTTTTTGTTTTTTTGATAGAAACACACAGAAAATGCAGAAACAGTGATAAATCAGTTACACAGGCTAGCACACTTTAGTTCATAGGTTCATAGGTTCATACTAGGGTATCTGCCCAAGGGCATTTATAAGCCTAGCCCAGAGTTTTGTGGCTTTCGCCACCCCTTTAGTTTGGAGGATACTATGCCCATTATTTTGCTGTGCCTCTGTCAAGCAGTGACACTGAGATAATCCCTGGGGTATATCTTCAATCTCCCATCCATTGGTCAAGATTTCTCTTGAACAAAGCCAGCGAGGTGCTCTGCCTCACATGTATCGGGATTTTGTTCCACAGCATAGGGAGTCTCTGGGTGATGAATCTGTCCCTCCAGCACATCCTATTAATAACCGTGTCAAGGTTTAAGTCTCCCGCCCTTGTAGTTCTGAGGGATCTAGATTTTTTGAGGTGAAGCATGTTCATCAGTTCTGGGTTGGATATGGCCTTGTATGTCAGGCACAGGTCACCTCTGAGCAGACGGTAAGCGACTGAGTAGAGCTGAAGTTCCTTCAGTCGGGCAGCATAGGACATATTTTTGAGACCCTTTATGATTTTGGTGAGGAACTTTTGGGGCCTTTCCAGTTGCTGCAGGTGTCGTGTCAGATAAATTCCGAATGGGGCATTGTACTCAATCATTGGTCTGATGAGTGATGAGTACAGGGGGACGATGACTTCCCTTGATCTAGATGTGAATCCCTTCATGATCAGGTGGGCAATGTAGAAGGTCTTCCTAACTACTTTGGCAACGTGAGTGTCAAATGAAAGGTTACTGTCAACCTGGGTACCCAGATCCCTGATTACCTCTTCTGTGCTTAGTGGGTTGCCGCCTATATGGTAGTTAGGGGTAACCTTGTTTTTCCCGAAGGGTATGACTATGCATTTTTTGGCATTTAACTTTAGGCCATGGCTCTGGCACCAGTTTTCCGTTTCTATAAGACCTTTCTGAAGGATATCTGTGTCAGATGTGTTCTCAACTATGGCGCCCAGTTTGCAGTCATCTGCAAATTTTGTCAGCCATAATCCTCCTGTGTTTGCTTGTACTTCTGAAAAGTAGATGCCAAACAGGAGAGGGCCCAGGACTGAGCCCTGTGGGACATCACTTGTGACAGGCTTTGAGTCTGACATGGCGCCAGCAACTCTGAGCCTGTGGGTTCTGTCACTTAGCCAATTTGCAACCCATCTTGTGACGTATGGGTTTACATTTAAGCTGATGAGTTTTTCAATGATACCTGAGTGGGGTATTGTGTCGAAAGCCTTTGCCAGGTCGAGGTAGGCTGTGTGGACTGCCTTTCCCTCATCAATGGCCTTGGTGACTGTTTCGAAAAAGTCAACCAGGTTTAAAAGGCATAATCTGCCCTTGACAAAGCCGAACTGGGTCGGATCCAAAGTCTGCAAGTCTCCTATGTCTTTAGTTATGAGTTCCATTATGATCCTCTCCATAGCTTTGCAGATCAAGCTTGTCAAGCTGATGGGACGGTAATTTCCCGGGTCGGTGGAGGCACCGCCTTTGTGAAGTGGGACCACAGTTGCCGTACGCCACTCCTTAGGCACGTATCCTGAGGTGAGGCTAAGGTTAAACAGCTGCCCTAACTGTGGGTTTAATTCCTCATTGAGTTCGTGGAGCACACATCTGGGGACACCATCTGGTCCCATGGATGCTGTGTTTTCTGCCTTGGAGAGAGTAGTTCTCACCTGAGCGTTAGAGATGTTTGGGGGGCTATAATTCTCTGGTATAGAAGTTTGCACTGAACCTGTCAGCAAGTATGTTGGCAATGTCTGTAGGTTCAGTAATTTTTACATCATTTTGAACCAATTCTGAGCATATCTGGGAATTTCCTCCCAGGTTTCTAACATAGCTAAAGAAGGCCTTATGATTGTCCTTTGAGTCCTTAGCGACTTTTCTCTCAAAATTTGCCTTGGATGATTTTATGAGAGATCTTAGTTTTTTACTTATAATGATCAAGGGTGTTTTCCCTTTTAAGGATTTTGCTCTATCTTGTAGTAGCTTCCTCGTTTTGTTGTAGAGCTTGTTTATGGCTGTGGTCCACCAAACTGGACGCTTGCCTTTGGTACAAAGAGTCTTTGTTTTGTTTGGGATTGCCTGATCCATGCAGTCCTGTAGGTGCTGGTAGAAGGCATTTGTAAGTGATTCAGCGGCTTGAGTAATGGTTTCCGCAGTCTCGGGGGCCTTAAAAGGGACCACACTAGCCTTTAGAAGTGTGAAGTCGGCTTTTGAGAAGTTCCTCACTGTGGTCTTTTTTATCTCAGGTGGGGGCGGGATGTGGACTTCCAGTGAGATTAGTTTATGGTCTGATCTCACCAGTGAAGGGTATACCTCCGGTGATGAACATTGTGACTCCATGTTCGTGATGATGAGATCTAGTATGTTATCTCCTCTTGTGGGGATGGTGACTAGTTGTTCCATGGCATTTGAGTTTATGAACTCTAGGAACCTTTGGGCTAGAGTGTTGGGGCTTGAGTAGTGATCCCAGTCTATATTCGGGTAGTTGAAATCACCTAGTATGATGGTGTTTGGAGATACATTTATCCCCTCCAGTGTTTTCAGAAAAGCTATGTGAGGTTCCTGAGATTGAGAGGGTGGCCTGTAACATGCTACAAATTGCAGAGCAGTCTTGCCTATGGTTAATTGCACCTGGATGGTCTCTGATGCATCGTGCGTTGCCACCAACCTTGAGGTGTGGGTGTTCTTGATGAATATAGACACCCCCTCCCTCCTTTCTTGGTGTTTTCCGGATTTTGGGGCCGGAACGCATGATATGAGGTAAAGCCTGATAGTGCCGGGGTGCTCTCAGGAGCCTTGAACCAGGTTTCAGTCACAGCACAGACATCGATTTTCTCCATACTGAGAAGGGCCTCGAGTGCGTGCATCTTGAGGTTGAGACTTCTGGCATTGAGCAGCATTACCCTTAGTTTTCTTCCTTTTTTGTGTTCTAGGGTGGTAGGTTTAGAATTTGAGCCTTGCCTAAAAAAGGCACTATGGGGGTGGCAAGAGCCTTTGCCAATATCCAGAAGCCCGGTGGGCAGCCTCAACAGTTAAATTAAACAAATAAACAAACAAACTTTTGATCAAATTCGACTAAAAAGTAACTTTAAGTGCAGATTTTAAAATAATGCAGCAAACAGCTAAAAAACAGTTTAAGCTTGTTTAGGGTAAGCTAGAGAAGCTATTCCAAGTAAAAAAACAGCAAAGATACTTAAATCTAGAAGTAGTCGCTTTTCTGAGTTATCTGTAGCTAGGACCACTCTGCAGGACCACGAGGAGCCTGTCTGAGTAGTATAGCCAGAAAAAAATACCCAAAGGCGGATTTTAAACAGGGAACTACAAAAGAGCTAGAAATGGTCCAAAACAACCAATTACTACAGCTCTTGTGCTGAGGTCACTTCCTACAGGGACAGGTAGGCTGCTCAAGGCTCCCCACTCCCACTGGTGAGCAAAGAAACTTCCTTCTATCCAAGTAAGGTAATGGACAACACAGGAACTACACCACAGCCCAGAATACAGCAATGCCTGTAAACTGGTCTAAACTAGTCGAGGAGAGGCGGGAAAACAAGGATTTTTTTTGTTTTCTTGATAGAAACACACAGAAAATGCAGAAACAGTGATAAATCAGTTACACAGGCTAGCACACTTTAGTGGGCAGCCTCAACAGTTAAATTAAACAAACAAACAAACAAACTTTCGATCAAATTCGACTAAAAATTAACTTTAAGTGCAGATTTTAAAATAATTCAGCAAACAGCTAAAAAACAGTTTAAGCTTGTTTAGGGTAAGCTAGAGAAGCTATTCCAAGTAAAAAAACAGCAAAGATACTTAAATCCAGAAAGTAGTCACTTTTCTGAGTTCTCTGTAGCTAGGACCACTCTGCAGGACCACGAGGAGCCTATCTGAGTAGTATAGCCAGAAAAAAACGCCCAGAGGCGGATTTTAAACAGGGAACTACAAAAGAGCTAGAAATGGTCCAAAACAACCAATTACTACAGCTCTTGTGTGCCTTTGCAGTCTCTATATCTAGTACCTTGCTAAGCCTATGCTGTACGTAACACCACTGGAGGCCAGCATGCCTTTTTTCCCCCAGCGCATGCCCTTTCAAGTCAAAACTGATAGGTCACTGGTTGGTCCAAGGTTAATTCTCAGACCCCCAGTGCCAACACTTGAATTATCATTATAAGTAAGGGGGTGATATTTCCTTGCTGTTTATTCAGGAGGAAGTTGAGGATGACAGCATTGGCAGATCACACACCCAAGTACAGGCCCAAGAAATCATAACCAAAGTGGCCATCAGTTGTCTTGCTCTAGCCACTGTTGAGTAATACTTAGCTCTCTATTACCACACAGGATCTCTCCTAGTTGACATCTAATTTTATAGAATTCATGAAGTTTAGTCACCCAGACTCTGAAGAACTATCTGTTTCTGGGGTATCTCTGTTAAAACAAAATAATTGTTCTTTCCTCAAAGGAAATATCCTAACCAAAATTCTCAAGTGAAAGAACTGTCTTATGTGAATGCAATGCCCCCAGCCTATTATGTGTTATCTGATGTAAACACTCTGTCCTCAGCTTCGCCACCTGAGCATTTTCTTTTTGGAGATTCCTTTTACAAGATGAAGTAGACTTTCAACTGGAAAACCAGTGAGTTGTCCCATACACAGATAAGGTACAGACAGTTTCTGAACTTGCCAGAACCAAGGCCCAGTATTGGAAGCCCTGGATGATGCCTTTTATTCTGCCTCCTTGCAGTGTGATTCCCAATCCTCTGCTCACAGGAATCCTTATAATTTTAAATTATTCATGACTCCCACAAGCATCTGTATAAAAATCTTGTTGCAATTGTAACTGGGGTCCATGGATTCTAGCAAGGGATGCTGTGGCTGCCACCAGGAACCTCATTTCCCGTGATGGGGAAAGTAAATTACCCAGCTGGTTTGGGGAAAGGACTTGCACCTTGGCTACCATGGCTTACAGGGGTCCTCAGCTGCCTGTCTTACATGTTGCACATTCTTAGAGTCCCTCCTTCATCAGCCAAGATAAAAGGCAGGGGGATAGGGGGCAGGAGCCTTAGAAAGGAGATGCTCGATCTGTGTAGCCTCAGATCCCAATTTGTCAGACATTCTATGTAATGCTAAGATGATGAAAAACACCTTGCAGTGTGGTTGCTATAGAGTCAATGGTTAGGATACATGCCTGCTGTGGACTCTTTTTCTTCCAGGGCATGGGAAAGAGGAGCTGCTGGATGCCCTCCATGGATAAGGTCTTCTTTTTGGTCTTCCTACAAATAATGTATTGAAGAAGCTGGAGGAGAGGATAGAAACTATAAAGTCAAAGTCTTTTTTCATTCCTCATACATATATTCCATAAACTACCCTAGCAAAAACTATCCTCCCCCACAAGCAAGACAAGAATAGAGCCTCCAAAAAGAGCTTCCCTTTCCCCCACAAACAAAACAAGACTAGAGCCTCTGAAAAGAGTAGATGGACATATAGAAAAAAGTGGCAAACTATTGGCAAAGACAGGCCTGGGGGCTCTCAGGGCCATGGCATCCAGAAAGAGGAGCTATAGCTTAAAGGAGCACCTCATTCCCCCTCACCAAAATCCCAGCTCACCTCCCCTTCCCACCCTGAGACCTCCTACATCCCCATCTCAATCCAAAATTTGAGACAGACTGGTCTACTTTCCAGAACAGTGGGAAGGCATCAGTTAGAACATATAGAAGCACAAGTTAGAGACCTGAGAATAGAGAAGAGTTTGGACAGTAACCAGTAAAAAGCATATAAACATCAAAGAGATGGTGGCAGTTCTTGTAGTCATCACTGCATTCATACTTATTTGGCAACAGAGCGCCTTGCAAATCTTTTTCAGATAATACCACAGTAAGCAGTATATAAACAAGGGAACATCACTCTTATCTCCCATGCAGACTATCAGTGCAGATATGGGAACTGTCTCAGGAAGTATGGTTGATACTCAGGGCATAGTCTGTTAGTAGAACAAGACTAGACCCTAATAAATGGATGTTACACAGAGAGTATTCTTGGATTAACTCTGCAATTGAGCTGTGCTAAAAATAAACATTTTTACTTGTCCAAAAAAGAGATGGCTAAGCAAATATGGCATCAGGATACTCACAAGGGAGGTCTGGGAACAGATGCGACCTTCTTTCCCTTAGCAGGTCTATATCAGTATCTATATACTTTCTCTTCTATTCCCTTGATCCCCAGGAAAATACAAAGAATCCAAGAGGAGGGGCCAAAACTGCTACTGATAGTACCATTTTGCCACAGGCAAAATTGGTTCTCCTTTATGCTGAGCCTAGAGAGGTTAATACTGACTATATTGCCTCAGCATGCAGATCAACTAACCCAGGGGGGGGGGGGGTCTGCTCAAGCTTATGATTACTAAAGTGGAGAATCTATCACAAATCCCTTGCAGGCACAAGTTTTATGTGCTGCACATCCAAAATCAGGGGCAATAGGTGCTGACTGTGGAAATAAGGGTGGAACTTGGCTAGGCTTGTAAGGGCCCTAGGGCAATTAACCTAGTAACTTCCTATGAACCTATGATAAAAGAGGCAAAGAAAATCTTAAATAAAGTGAAAAAGGTTCTCCTATCAGTGCTGTAGCAGAGAATAGGACCAATAGCTGTCTCTAGTTCTCACTTAACTGACAGGCATGCACAAAGCAGGATTGTCTTATGCCTCTACAGAAGTGAATGCTTCAGCCATCTGTGCATGCCTCCTTATAGAACTACTCTATTTTCTCATTTGCCAGTGAAACAATTCCTGAAAAGGGATTTGCCTCTCAGACCACAAAAGAAGCTACTGCACCATGGGATCTCAGTTTTATCTTAGAAAACACTGCCTGGTGGGTGGTGCAGGGGTTTAAGGCTATGACCTTTAGTTCTTGTTTGAATCACTCTGCCATCATTTGCCTGTTGTGTGACTTGCTTCCTTAAGCTCCTGGAATGCCTGCTCACATGCTGGGGTCCACACTACTTTATCTGGCCTGTTCTTCCTTGTCAGGTCTGTGAGGGGAGCAGCTGTGGTACTATAACTGGGGATGAACTTTCTGTAGTACCCTGCTGTCCCTTAAGAATGCCCTCACCTGCTTTTTGGTGACAGGTGCAGGCCATGCCTGAATGGCTTCTACTTTGGCAGGTTCTGGCCTGATCTTACCACTCCCCACTCTATGTCCCAGTTAGGAGACCTCTGCCATACCCATCTGACATTTGCTGGGCTTAATGGTCAGCCCTGCCCTCTGTAGTCTGCCCAGCACCTCCCTAACATGTTGAAGGTGCTCTTGCCAGGAATGGCTGTAGATGGTAATGTCATCTAGATAAGCAAGGGCAAACTGTCCTGCTCCTGCTGGGATGTGATCTACCAGCCTCCGGAAAGTTGCTGGGGCATTTTTCATCCCAAAGGGCATCTTTGAGAGCTCATACAAGCCAAAAGGAGTCACAAAGGCTGACCTCTCTCTAGCACTGGGAGTCAAGGGCACCTGCCAGTAACCCTTGGTAAGATCATTAGTTGTAAGATAATTAGCCCCACCCAGCTGCTCTAGGGCCTCATCTGTCCTAGGCATGGTGTAAGCATCTGACTCTGTGTGACTATTTAATTTCCTGTAGTCCACACAGAACATGGTGCTGCCATCCTTCTTTGGCACCAGCACCACTGGGGAGGCCCAGGGACTGTTGAACTCTTGAATTAACCCTAGTATCAACATTTCCTGTATCTCCTCCCCCAGAGTCTGTTTGACTGTCTCAGCCATCCTATAAGGGGCCTGCCTAATAGGCCTTTGGGGTCCTTTATCCACCTGGTGCTGCACCAGATGGGTGCATCCTGGATTCCCAGTGAACATGTCCCCAAACTCCTGTAACACTGCTTGGATTTCTGGAACTGGGTAGGAGATAGCTGCTGGGACATTGCTACCCTTTCCACTGAGGTGTCAGTCTGAGCCTCACTGAGGAGATCAGTCACCAGATCTCCCTCAGACTCTTCATGCAATCCACTGCAAATGCTAAGCACAAAGGCCTCCCTATCATGGTAAGGTTTCATCATGTTAACATGGTACAATTTGTGCCCCTGCCTCCTGCCTAGTAGTTCCACAGTGTAGTTAACATCACTTACCTTTCTTACCACCTTGTATGATCCCTCCCAAGCTGCTTGCAGCTTGTTGTGTCTGACAGGAATGAGAACCATCACTTGCTGCCCCACAGCATACTCTCTAGCTCGAGCATTCCTGTCATTCCACACCTTTTTCTGTTGTTGGGCTTCTGCCAGGTTCTTATGGGCCAAGCCCATAAGTTCCCTGAGCCTTATCCTGAGGTTTAGGGCATATGCCACAATGGACTCCTTGTGAGGTTCACACTCACCTTCTCACTCATCTCAAATTAAATCTAGAGGTCCACTCACCCTATGCCCATATAGCAACTCAAAGGGTGAAAAACCTGTGGATTCCTGAGGAACCTCTGTGCAAGCAAACAACAGATGGGGCAAATATTTGTCCCACTCCCTCTTAAACTGGTCTGCAAATGCCCATAGCATGGACTTGATTGTAGAGTTTAACCTCTCAACAAGACCATTAGTCTGGGGATGGTAGGGGGTGGTCTTCAGGTGCTTCACCCCACAGTACTTCCACGGACAAGCCAGCAGGTCTGACATGAAATTGACACCTCTGTCAGTCAGTATTTCTTTTGGGAAACCTATCCTGCTGAAAATCTCTAACAAAACATTTGCCACCTTTTCTGCCTCAATGGAGGACAGAGCCACTGCCTCATGGTATTGTGTAGCATAATCCACTACCACTAGGATATGCTTTTTCCCTGTGGAACTTGGGGTACTCCGAGGCCCCACACTATCCATAGCTATACTCTGAAATGGCTCCTCGATCACAGGAAAAGGCATCAAAGGAGCTCTCACCTTGTCTCCTGCCTTGCCTACCTTTTGACACTGCTCACAGTTCCTGCAGTACCCTATTACATCTCTGGAAATTCCAGGCCAGTAGAAGTTCTGCATAATATGTCTCTTTGTACATTTTATGCCCATATGACCTGCAAAGGGAATATCATAGTCTATGGCTAGAAGTGCCAGATGGTAGACTCTAGGCAATACCACCTGCTGTACCCTCTCACCTTCTAGCCCTCCCTCAGGGGTCCACTCTCTAAACAGTAACCCTTTGTCCCAGTATACAGATTTCCCCTTCCCTTGAGAATCAGGTGCCTCACTAGCTACCTGCCTCAGGCCTTGCAATGTAGGGTCTGAGAGCTGAGCCTGTCTCAACTCTCTCTTTGTAACCCTTCCCAACTCCCCTTCCACAGGTTGTCTGGCATCCTCTGACAGTGGTGCCTCACTGTCAGCCTGGGTACTACTACTCACCTTTACCTTTGCAGTCACTCTGTCCAAGGGAACATCAGTACCCACAAGCAGCCATGGCTCACCTTTAGTCTCACTGCTGCAGTGTAGCTTCCTTCCTGAAGTAACTACCTCACCAGTCCTGGCTGCAAGTAAGCAGTCCATCTGGGTCTCCCCCAGGCTACCAGACCCACATGCTTTTGTCGAAGCCTGACTGCATGTAACTGCATTAACACATAGCACTGCCTCATCAAAATCCTTTCCTATCAGTACATCTGCAGGATGGTAGTTCATTACCCTGTTGTCTCAAGACAGCCTACTGTTGACATTTTGTCTTCCCCACCTACTGGATCCCTCACCTTTTGTTCCCCACCTTGCTTCCTTGGACATCTGTATGCCACATGGCCCCACTGGTTGCATTCAAAACATTTAACCCTAGGTCCTGGATGTGCACCTGGACTAGTGGTTTCCTCTGGTACTGGCAGATTCTGCTGGGGCAGTCTGGACTGCCCACCATGGGTACATTTAGACCCATGAGCAGTACTGGGGGTCCTTTTCCTGTACAGAGATGCCCTGCTTACTAGGTATGGGTCTCTCTTCTTCCCCAGCTCATCTGAAGTAGCACATTGTCTATCAGCTAACCAGATCCTCATGTCCTCAGGCAAAGTGCTAAGGGATTGTTCCTTCACCAAAAGGTCTGCCAGCACTTCATAACTGGTGACCTGACATCCACTCACCCACCTATGAAAATAAGTGCTCAGTTCAGCAACATATTCAGACACACTTTCATCTGTCTTGTGTCTATGCTCACGAAACTTTTTCCTATATGTTTCAGGTGTTAGCTTAAAACATTCTAACAAGTGATTTGTAACAGCAGTATAATCAAAATATTCACAATCAGCAAGTTTAGACAACACAGTTACAGCTTTACCATGGAGTAAGGAGGTCAGGAACCGTACCCAGAGCCTTTGGTCAACATCATATTGTTTATATACCCTCTCAAACATATGAATGAAACTATCAAAATTATCCCTCTCTTTAAACTGCGGAAGAAATTTACTGACCTTTTGTGCTTCTGGGGTCCAGTTACTCCCTTCCCCATTACCTCCATGACTCTGGTGAAGAATCAGCATCTCCTTCTCATGCTGCCTCTGCCTCTCCTTTTCCTCAGCTTCCAGGTGTAGCAGTTTCTCATTCTCCTCGGCCTGCAAACATCACAGTTTTTCATTGTCCTCACTCTCTAGACACCTTAGTCTCTCTGCTGCTTCTATTTCCACAAGCTTGGCCTCCAACTCAAGTTTCTTTGCTCCAGATGGATTTTTAAGTCCTCTGTAGAAAGGTTGAGCTGTCCATTCTCTGAGTGTGGTACATCTCCACTGCCAGTCTGATCGTCCTCCTGGTTGCTATTTTCTGATGCAGCTGTGACCAAAGTTGCAATCATGTCTGCCTTAGTCAGGTTTCCATGCACCAGTCCCCTAGCCTGGCACATTTCAGCCAGCTGGCTGCTTTTCAGCTTTCCATACTCCTCTGTTGACATGTTTGCCTGCTCTCCCTGACTAAGCTAACAAAAGAAATAAAACAATTGTGATCTGAACTCTGAGTATTCACTGCGTGGCTGATTTAGAGTACAAAAACACCTTCCATGATCACTGTACACAAGCTATGGGAATTCACACTACCCACACCACTACAAGCCAATTAGTATTTGCCAACCAATTAATATGTGGTGTGGAAATCCCACCATTGCCAAACAATATGTGACACCCATGCACTTGCCAACAATCAAGGAGCCACAATCCTCACCACTAACACCAGTGAAGGGCATCCATATATGGAAAGGATAATAAATACGCACACAGTAAAGTATAATTTCCCTTAAGAGCACACAGAGATCACAGTTAGTTGGGGGCTGTTTTTTCCCTTTCTCTCTAGGTTCCCAATAAGACTCCCCACTGGCACAGCTATGGGGTCCAGATCTCCGCCTAGTGGGCAAGCTAAAACATCCAGCACCCTCTCTGTCCAACCAGTTCTTCGTGTCCCTGCCCAAGTAGCTGTCACACACACACACACACACACACACACACTTTGAGATGAGTTATATACAACCACACAGACGCTCCTGGGGAAGGCTGGCACAGGTTCTCCAGCTGTGCCCCTTTTACCCAGGCTATATGGTAGTACCATTTGCCACCACCCACTAATATTTATCAGCTGCTAAAAGGCCCTTATGAAAGGGTGTCCAATTATACTGTGCAATATTATTATCCAAATGGTAAGTGTGACTGAACAGCAAGGCTATTGGAGTGGCTTTGTACAATATCACTAAATACATGCAATGTACTTTTAGAGCTTAAATTATCTCTACACAAAACAGCCACAGTTAAAATGTTTAAAAATATTCAATAATAAATAATAAAAACACAAGATAATACTTCTTACTACACAGTGCTAGTCAAGAGTTCAGAGATCACAGAGAAATATTTAAAATAATACAGTAGAAAAGTTCTGACATCAATACAGAAAAAAATCTAATCTTCCTAATTCCTAGCTGTATCTAAGAGAAAACACAGTTCTGAAATAAACGTACATATAGAACACAGGCAGATTGCTGGTGAGTTGGATGTTCTCAAGACAAATGTTAAATGCCCTCATTCTTTCTGTCCTTAAATTGATAACACAGTGCCACTGAGTCATTTCAGATTACATCATTTCCTTCTGGTTCCCAGGCTAACAGAAACTTAGAGGTTAATAGCCCTTTTTATCTTGCAGCTGGTCAGGAAGCCAGAGCAATAAAATAAATTATACATGCAAATTCTAGCAATTAACTCTGGTCTCAAAACAATAGCCAGAATTCCTTCATCCCGACATTGAGATTAAAGATAGTCATGAAATGCTTGACTTAGCAGCTTTCTTACAGCAGAGTGCACTGTTGTTATATTTTTTTCAGTTCAACATCCAATACAACCTTTTCACATTTAAGAGAACAAGCCTGTGGCTTACACTAATATTTACAAATGATAGAATTATCTACAAAATTCTATCTATCTAGGCTGGCAGCCTTCACATATCTTCACACACCTAATAATCATTTTATCCATTTCAGTGCAGTAAACATTTTACCACAATGAAACCCTATGAAGCAGTAATGACAAGTTTATTCACTCATGAATGGGTAGATTACCATGGCTTCTGCAAGGATTACACAGTAACACTAGACAAATGTCAACAATAATGAAGAGTTGAGAGGACTGATATGACTGAAATTAAGGTAGCTGTGTACACTTGAGTTGGGGGCTGGTGTAATGTTTAATGTGCTCACCTTAGAGAGACAAGGTACAGGGTTTAATTTTCACCTTTGAAGCTAAATTAGCTAAGCTTAAAATGGCTGACAAGGACAGCTAGAATAATGTTTATTTATAGTCGTTGGGGGTTGGTGTAATGGCTAAGGTATTTACCTTAACAGATACAATGTATATGATATATTCTCACATTTGGGAATCAGGGCTAGGCTTAAAAAGGCCCACTTAGGTCATTAGCCTAATAATAACCTATGAACTTCTCTGAGTAATCGACTACTAGCTCAATAACTTATACTGACACCTACCAGCTTTTCTGTAGGTTCATTCCAGTTACACCTCCAGGTATCAAATTTCTCCTGTTTATGTTTTTTTTTAATAATTGCAAACTATGCTATTGAAAGATTTCATCTTAAAGCCCACGTGTTGGGCAACACAGCTACACAGATGCCTTTGTGCAGTGAAAGACACATTAAATGTTGGTCATGTATTATAGAGTCACAATTTTTAAATTTCTCTAAATATCTCAAGAAGCAAGCAACACAGACAGAATGGGTTAGCTTCACATGCAAGTCCACAGATGTATGAACAAAATGCTGCGGTAAGTTATTTACAAAAATCATGAACATGTATACTTAGTGTGACTTAGAAAATCTGTTTTATAACTGAATCTAATGAACACTACCACTCATTTTGCCACTTAACATTTCTTGTCAGACTTAAGATTATAAAGGCATGAATATTTTTGAACTGCAGTGATATAACTAGATTTTATAAAAATGCTAAGGATGCAGCTATTGAAAATTAGAATAAAAACTTCCAGAACTCCTTTGGAGGGAATGAGCTAGATAACTAAACACACATGTATATTTTATTAAAGCTAAACCAAAACAGCACAGATGATTGGGAAAGCACCTTAGACTGTGCTCTTAACAGCAGAAAACTGCATTTGTAATGAACACGGTTACAGGCCCATGTCACTTTTCCTTCAATGTTATAAGCAGCTGCATTTGAGAGTGCAATGATATATGTTTGAGTAGGATAGCATATTTCTGCATTACACATTACTGAGTGATGAAGCATAGTTCTCAGGATTCACAAATCCTTAAAGGAGAACTGCACCCACAGACTCGGGGAAAAAAACATGTTTGGTTTGGTGTTTCCTAGATTTAACATCACTCTGGGAATATTTACAGGTTTTTAAATATTTTTATATGTAATTTCTGAGTTTCATCACATGGGGTCTGGCATCTTGAAATAATTCTGATTGTTTAATCTGCCTATAGGTATTCCACAATGCAGTGCTTGTCTGTAAAAAAATTACATCGTGCAAGCCTCTTTCTTCCTAAAGCTCCTGCTACTACATTGATTTTACATGCATACACTGCTGTCTTTCAGTCAATTTTAAGTAACATTTCATGCTGTTCATTGACTACATAAAACACAAACAGTGCAAATGCAACAGAACATACTTTCAAAGTGCTTTTTACTGCTGCTTCTTTTTAGAATGGCTAAACTCCAGTCTTTTGTGAAGCCTGAATTGTACTACTAAGACAAATCTCCCATTCTGCTTCATACCTGACTTCCATAACTGTCAATGTGCTAAGGGTAATTTAAGCTGTTACCTGCTGTGATTGACAGCTCACAGCAGGAGACTTGACTCATGTACTGTTTCCTTGTTCTAGCCTTTACTTTCTGTATGGGTAGGGGAAGGACCAGGGAGCTGTGACATCACAGCATGGGTGGGTTTTTAGGACGGGCGTGGTGATGTCAGTTTGGGGAACTGGTCAGAAAACTAACTGTATTCATTGGCCTTGATGACATCAATGAATTGGAGACTGTAGCAAGCTTTTTCAAGGTGGGATAAAAGTTTTTTTGAAAGTGAAACCATCACAGTATAGTAAGGTACTGTTCTAGTGGAGAGAAACAGTTGATTTAAAATATTTTAAATGCTGTGTTGTTGTTTATTCATAATAGGGACAGTAAATAGGGAGAAAAAAGACAGAGAAGTTGAGCATTTAATAATAGAATCCTATTGTTGCCCTTTAAGTGTAGGCACTTATGACTTATACAGTAGAGAGTCGATTATCCGAATGTCAATTATCCGAAAAGTCAGTTATTCGAACACAGCCTCCAAAGTTTTCGGGTAGGAAAAATCATTACGTCTGAATATGTAAACATTATATGTATTCTCTTGTGTGTGTTTTTTGAGCTTGTAGCCCACCGGTGTGTGAAAAATATTTTTTTATTTTCCACTGGAATTGCTGAATGGTTGAAATGTATACTCCCTGCAAGCAGAAAAAACAAGATTTTAGAAGTTTTTTTTTTATCTGGTTCAATTATATGTTTGTTTATCTGAACAGTTTGATTATCCAAACTACCCTAGGTCCCATTTATTTCAGATAATTGACTCTCTGCTGTAGCTGGATATATAAGCCAGAGAGGACAGTGTACTTTGGGAAATGTGTGCAGAATGGAAGAGTCCCAAAGCTGTCATTGGACAAGATGGCATATTGTGAATTAAGAATGTATATTTTTGAGCACATCATCATTTGAGACTTGAACAGGTTGAGTGCTCTATATAGTGAGGGAGATTGGTTTGGAGGATAATGCTATACTGTGAACATCATCTATATGGTAGATGATAACTTTATAACCAAATGTTATGTTAATAAACACTAAATAAGTCAGTGATATAGAATGTACTGCTGAAGAAGCAGTAGATGGACAGTGTTCTCCTGTACTAAACTGTCATGAATGCCTTTGTCTGAAGTTAATATATACTGTCAAATAATGTTGGTATAGTGGCATTTCCATAAAGTAGAAATCCTTGGGAGTGCATAAAGTCAAAAGGTAAATATCAAAACTGCTGTGCAGTATACAGAGACAAACTTTCACTTAATGGATTTGTTGAGGTCCTAAAATCTTTGTATTAAACTAGTGGGTGGTGGATGAGATTCTCAAAATCCAGATAAACATGTTTAAAAATGCATTTCTTTATATGATACCAAACTAAATTAAAGTAGAAAAAGAAAATAAAAACATCTAAATATTTCGGACAGAAATTCATTTTTACAAAGTTGGTATGTACCCAAATAGTGCTCCTGCAATCTGTCTCTGTATCACTGTAGGGATGGAGTTCTGGCTGTTTATACAAGAGAACATGGGTTCAGTTAGTGGGATCAGTTACTGAAGGAGGAGACTGAATAGCTGATGCCTACTCTCTCCTTCATTAGACAGGGGTTTGCCACTGGTGGGGCAACCTTTTATAGAGGCTAGATGTGAAGATCCCTTGGACGTGTATGCCATAAAGAATAGAAGGAAAAGGCACACTTTTAGTGGTCCCGTGTATGTGAGTATAATAGTTCTCACAGAAAGTGTTACAGTTGATTCATCCTTTGGGGAGTAAGGGTGTTTTCTCCATTCAAGTTCATATTCTCTTACATAAAGTAAAACAGAAACGAAAAACAACTTTTCCTGATCTTGTATACAATGTCCTCAACCCTCTTTTCTGAAGAATGAATGAACTGTGAGGGAATGGATGGTGCAGGATCACTGGTGGAACTATGTGCCCAGAAATAAAATAGTCACCTGTACTCAAAGCTTATATTTTGGCTAAAGGGTTGAAGGATCTGGACGTGCCATGGTTTCTTAAAGACCTGTCCCACGAGCTGATGTGAATAATTAAAAGTGGCACTGAGTATTTGTCAAAAAAGTGGGAGGTGATTCCAAGGGTGTTAAGTTGGCTTAGTTCATCTCCCTGGAAGAAAACTGTAACTTATGCATTCAGCCTGCCTATGTCAATTGGCATGTGAGATGATGATGATGTGGAAACATAAGTCTCAACTATCCTGATTCCTGCGGAGTGTCCATATTTTTGCCTCATATTTTTGTCTGTTCCTCATGAAACTTGTGGTTTTCTGGCAAATCACTCAGGATTGAAGTCACTAAATAATTGAGTTTCAGATTTCATATCTTTCAGAAAATGCATGCTAACATAAATCCTGTTATTCTCATAACTGTCTTTTGGTCAACTGGTGCCCTAGGCAAAAGGCCTCCAGAGTGCCCCCCACCTCACCACCTGGTGGCCCCATCCTGATCTACCTACATCATCTAGATTTCTGGAAAAGTGACCCTGCTAGAGTGGCACCCTGGCAGCCATCTAGTTGGCCTATGCCTAAGGCTGGCTATGGTTATTCTAGCAACTTTCAAAGTTTATAACAGAAATATTTAAAGTCTGGCCCAATTTATTTTTTGGCCTTTGTCCCCTCATTATTTTAGGCTTTGTCTAGATTTCTTGTGCGAAGAGGTTGAGAGGCATGTATGGGAATTAAGAGCAAAGTGCATATTGGCAGATGTATCAGCTTACTGCTTTGGTAGGGTCAAACGCACACTACGTAGAACTGGTGGAATACTATTGCAACAGGAACCTGCTCATTTCTGGTGTAAAGATGACAAGGTAAGTAGGGTGGCAGTTCTTTTCTCATGTTGATTTATTTAGGGATGCTCAAAAAGATAGCTCAGCATCTATGATCCCTGACTTAAAATATATATATATGGAATTGTGAGGATCACAATAGTTTTTGCTTCACTAGTATGGAGGTTAATATCTGATGAGAACAGATCAGTCTTATGTAACCTCTAGAACCCCTGCCTATGACATTAAGTCCACATGGTAAGAATTTTTTCTAAGGCAACAGATATCCTTCCTTTTCCACCATCATAACAACACTCATCCCGCCCTCCATTTCTTTGCTGTGTTCAAGCTTTAGTCAGAAGATGGGCCTCCAGATTTACTTTTTTGAGTCTGAAGTATATTTGAGATTAATTTTTTTTCAGAAAACTTTCAGTAAGTTTGATATTTATTTTTTCATTTCCTTCCTTTCAGTTTTGTTGTAAGTTTCCATAAAATGTCTTTGTTTCTGTGGGATACTTTTCTTGTGAGGTTGTGTGTAGGCCTGCCATTCACCAGCTCGTGATGTTAACTCTCCTAATTTCAAAAAGTGTGCATGGTCATGCCATCTCAACTGCAGACAGCCACAGCCGATGGTTACATTATTTAGGGAAATCACACCCCGGGATTCATGAAGCTTGCGCCAGGCGCAGGCATAGCGTAGGTGGTATAATGCCAAACATGGCCGCCGAGCGATTCAGGTATGATCCAATTCCACATGCACTACCAGCGTATGCCACATCCGCGCAGCCCTCGGCTTAGGTATGCTAATCACCCCATGTGCAGTGCCGCACCATGCAAATGAAGGTGCATAGTGATTCATGAAGTGGTGCAGGCGTAGCGTAAGCCCACAGAAATGTAAACCAAACAACACGGTTTATATTTTTCCAAACAGAACATCGGAACTATGAAAGCGGACCAGACTCATGTATTACAAAGTTAACATATGCCAATGGCTAAATATACATCCAATGGCATAAGAAAAGATGCACAACACCTAAAAAACATTTAATGTCAAGTCCACAGTAACGCAAACTACAACCGCAGGGCATGTGTGCGTAAATGGGAACACAAAGAAAATATATACAAATGTCATAAAATTGCAATGTAATACAAATCATGATTTCAAAATAATACTCAATGGTATACCACAACCAAGCTGCAAGGGTTGCAAGGGTGTGTGACAGTGTTCGGCACCGTAACTAGGAATTAGTAGTCAATGCCATGCAAATGAGGCAGGCAATAGTGAATCACAAACGTCCCGCTGGACTAAGGATGTACCATACGGCGCAGTGCTACAACACTGAGAAGTGGCTTAGAGGTATACATGACATCAGCAGTGGGGTGTGCCACAGTAGCTGTAAGCACATTGGAGCAATGAAAATCTGGCCTGGCCATTGCTAAACAAAGCCGCAGGACAGGGGTGGGGAGGTAGGTATAGCATCATTTAGCTGAGAGCACATATGGTGCCTGAAAACGCATGTGTACAGGGAGGAAAACGTGCCTGAAACCCGGTAAGCAGATGCATGCGCCGTGCACCATAGCTCAAACAGGAAGGTCAGGGGAAGAAAATAAGGAAATGCCGCAGTAGGGTAATTGGAGTGCAACTGAGCAATTAACACCTATTAACTAACAGCGGGCAATCAACGGCAGCTGACAAGTCCGCTCGCAGAACCCTGCAAAACAGGATAGGGGAGGTGTCGGATTGCAAAGAAAAGAAAACTGTCATAGCAGAGCAAAGCAAACCTGCAGTAGACTGGCCATAGAACACATTACACAAGATAAGCCAGGTGTAAGAAAGTACAAATGAAAGCAGGCTGCTGGATGCATGCCAGAAAATGGGAGGTGAAACGTGAAGAAATGTAAAGGGAAGGGCAAGAGGTAATCCACGGCAGCCAAATGTAATTCAACACCAAAGGCACCACAATAGTAGTTCCTGTCGTAAAACACATAAGATACTCTGTAGCTACGATCGTACATACACACCCTATGACATCATCGTTGTTCACAGCACAATAGTATGAAGTGTGAAAGCACCCCACACACACACTTGTGTATTCCCAAACACTGCACCATAGGTGTAAACATATGGTGAACTTTTACAATGTACATGTTGGGAGCTGCCATAGCTGTGATTCATCACCATGTGTTAGAGACTGACGGTGTTGTGGAGGATGATGCTGACAACCACCGCAGGCCCCAGAGGAGGAGAAGAGTGTTCAGACCAAGGGTAACCTACCAGGGGCTACATGATCTGGAGATAGTAGAGCATTACAGGGTGGACAGGGACATCTTACAGCAAATAGTTGAGCTGTGCTGGCCATGCCTGAGATCCAGAAACAACAGAGGGGAACCCATCCCAGTGGACATGAAGGTATGTATAAGCTTGCGAATACTAGCCACAGGTACCTTTCAAAGGCCAACTAGAGATATAATGGGGATCTCACAGGCATCAGCATGCAGGGTACTACACCAGTTCCTGGATGCCATGTTACCACGTGCCAATGAGCATATATACTTCCCCCGAACTCAGGAGGAGTTGGCCAGCAATATGCGTTTCTTCCACCATGTGGCACACTACCTGGAGGTACTGGGTGCGATAGACTGCACGCACATACATATCAAGTCACCACCCAGTGAGCATGGTAGGCACTACATAAACCACAAGGGATACCACTCCATCAACTGCCAGGTCGTGTGCAATGCCCAGGGCATTATCATGGATGTGTGTGCTGGCAGCCCTGGAAGCTACCATGACTCCCACATCTGGCATGCCTCACAGCTGTATCAGGTATTTGTCAGGGGGGGACATCCCACATGGCCACCTTGTGGGGGATGCTGGCTATGCAATGGAGCCGTGGATGATGACTCCCATCAGAAATGCACACACACCCATGCAAGAACGCCATAATGAGGCACACACACAAACCAGAATCATCATAGAGCGTGTGTTCGGGATGCTGAAATCATGATTCCATTGCTTGGACATATCTGGTGGAGCCTTGCAGTACTCTCCAGGCACGTGTGCCCACATCCTCATAGTATGTGCCATGCTACATAATATGATCCTGCGGAAACAGCTGCAGCAGGGACAAAATGATGAAGGCCCTCACAGCCCACCGCAATTGCCAAGGCCATCACAGGCACAGAAGGATTCAGACCATGAACACCCTGTGCCAGCCCCAGTAGGCAGATGGAGGCGTGCCCAATATGCCTATGTCTTGGCAAAGAGGGAACGTATAGCACATACTCTGACAGTGTAGGCCCCTATGGACTATCACACCTCTCCACCTGCACACACAGTAAAATGGATGGCGCACACACACGACCACCTGTAAATTGTAATGTATAGTTGGCCTACTGTGTGAATCCTACATAGGCAGCCCTCAACCATTGTACACACAATAGCTATTGGAACAAGGAATGTCAACACCTGAACAGTACACGCACCTATCAGCATATGTTGGTACTGTGTGTATAGGTTCCTAGGTACATCGGTAGGTACACACCCGATTGTCAGAGGCCATTCATCAATCAAGGCAAACAGTGTCTGCTGTCACCACCACATTGAGTAACCAACTGTCGCTCAGTGGAGCAGAGTCAATTGTGGGATCCATGTGTGTAATCACTGTTCCCCACACACTCTGCATGGATTCCCTGGTGCGTTAATGAGGGGCTCCATATAATGTAATCATGGATGTAGTGGCAAAGCATGGGGTGTACCCATGACAGGTATCTGTCACCCCAGCATGCTCCCCCTACGGTTGTGTGAAGGTGTAGCACATTATAGAGTGTGGCTCACTGTGACATACATACCCAATGCTGGAGCACATCCATTAAACATCACTTGGACATACCATTAATAGGTCTCATCCATATGTAAACTAACTAAGTTACCCATTTGATCGCAGTATGGAGTAACAGCCATAGTACAGTCCACATACAAAATGCCATAACATGTGTACAAATCCCAGATGCCCAAGTGGTAAATGCAGTGACTGTCGTGCATGTTCCCGGTCCCACGTCCTGCAAGGGATGTAACATAATCCCGAAGGCACGAATAATGCATGTTGGATGCAGGTCATCAGAATATGTTTAGCACATAGCAGGAATATGCGTTGCCCAGTGCTGGTAAGCATCGTTTAAATATGACTATACAGATATGCGCGAAACAGGGCTAAGCTTCTCTGAATATCACGCAGATCACGGTCAGTGATGTCCAGAACAGGTGAAACCAGCATTATTCACCCCTGTACTAATAGTGTCTGCTCTGAAGGGTAAAATGACCACTGCCAGGAGTAGAACACACAATCATGTACACAATCACCTAACACTAAGCTACCCAAGATGTACCAATGGCAGGTGTGTAATGTGACAGGTTCAAACACAAACGTGCAGAGTCCAGGTAACAGTATACACCGAGACGTACACAATGAAAGGCGTATTCTGCCTGTCACTCTCTCTGTTTTATATACATATACATAATAGAGATAGAAAGGGTGATAGAGAGATATATGTTGATATATACGGATTCACCTATATTTGCAAATATGTAGATAGGTCAATGACATGTATACAACCATGGAGGTACAAATAAATAGGATACTGCCAACTATGGAAAGTGTCACATACCGACACGCGTAATCACAAGGCTGAAAGACCGAAATAACACAGTACTGGAACACTAGAACCGCGTGCAATATTATCATGATATTAAGGGACATTTAGTTATCGCTGCCGGTGTTGCGGTCCACGTAGGTACTGTGTTCAACTGTGTTTGTGATTGCCGTAGTCTGTGTATGTGTGTGTTGAGGGTGCCGTGTGTGTTTCCATGGGACTGTAATGTGTGTGTGTGTGTATTTGCATCGTGTGTCTGTTAGTGCTAACTCGGAGGTAGATCATTATGGTAGGTGTGGTTATAGCTGGCCTTAGGCATACGGTTACCACCTGTCCCACTTTAAGAGGGACAGCCCTTCCTTGGGCAGTTGTGTCCTGACAAGAAATATTAAAAAGGGCAAGTGACTGAGATTGTAGCACATAATTATGTCCCATATAGTATGTAATAGTTGCATTAAATAGTTATGCCTGTATCTAAAAAACGTAAATGTTACATGAAACATGATAAGTAGCTAAAGTGCTACAAGAATATGTATGTATTCAGGATAAAAGTATGTGCTATCCTCTGTACTGACCATGGGTATGTGTTGGCCTGTAAACACCGATGTGTGTCCTGCAAATGTCCCACTATGGCCATTTGAAAAGGTGGCAACCCATGATAAAGAGGTTCAGTCACCAACACAACTGGAATGAGTGCAAATATCTGTGACAGAAATACACAGGACAGCTGTCATTTAGTAACATTCCTTTACATATCGCTGTATTTCCGGAGGTATGGAAGTATCAACCTCACCTGCATACTATATAGAAACCAATTAACAATGGCCCAATGTATAAGCCTGTAACAACCACAGTTTCAGTCTACTAACTGATAGGTCTTCAATTAGGGAAGGAGCCCACACACATATATGAAATAAGTAGAAATGCAGTCCCCACAAACCTGTTTATGCTATGTACACCCACCTACATCTCCCACACATGAAACAATAGCAATACAGACTGTAATAACATCACAAACATCCACTCACTCAATTACATCTGCAGAAGCGTTAACATACCTTGTGAGAAACACATTTGTAAAGGCGTCATGTGAAATCGTAGCTGTTGTATAATGGAACAGACGGCGATGTTACAGGTTTTGTTTGCAATAGTCCCTTATCAGATGGTTGAGATGACAGGTACACTCACATGTAGTACCACATACTCTAGCTGTCACACACAATCCACGGGGGATATGAATCCAAAATATCCGTGTCTCTACAAATAGCAGTTGTAATTCCACACAGCAAAACACATACAGGCCGTCTCCCCGAAGGTAGGGCAAAAGGGCAACACCCAAGTGGAGAATTCAATTATACCCCACTGTTGCCACGTAATTGGTGAATGGAGTAGCTGCACAGCTGATGTGCATGTAGCAATCTACTTAGGAACATCAATTGGCGGCAGGAAACCACATGTTACAGGTATCGACGTATATAAGGATGACTTGCCAGACATTCAAACTGTATGCTCATACCATAGAACCGTTTAAACAGTAAAGGTGTAAGAGAGATATGTACGAAAGTTCGGAATGCTAACAAGGTATGTAGAACACTTCAGTATGTTAGTGTACGTATAGCCTGTTTTGTATTAATTAAAAGTGTCCACAATGCATAAAGTGGTAAAAGGTATTATGTAGTGATGTCTTGCTGAGCATAGCAATGCTTGTAGAAATTGTGTGTCCTGCTGGGGCCACAAGGTAAACATCACAGACACCACAAGGGATGCTGCATGAGGGCTTTAAACAGAACAATTCCACACCACCCGCCGTCAGTGGTAGGGTATGTCCAACAAGTACATGCCATAGCAGGGGATAGTATATGTTGATATAACTGTCACAGTAGGCATGTGTATGGGCATATAACGACAATAACATACATAAGGTGGTCCTGCTGTGCAAGTGTGCTTTGCATTATGAGATAATATGTAAAATATGTGTAATGTACAGTATTGTAGGTAGATATGTCAGATATTCTACACAGCATAACAGTTATATCATGCAAACAAAAGTTATCGTCTATTGGCATGTACAATACAAAATAACAGGATACATATGGCTTTTAGTCATGGGACACTGTAACAGCATGATAGCTAATCAAAATGGAAGAGCTAATAAATTAACCATGCACAAAGGACATGTAATAGCTTCACAGTTTCATAGTGAGGTACTATGCTGTCTGGCAAGTCTATGTGTAAGCCCAACTACAGTGTTTACACTGGTGGCACCTCTCTAGGGTAGTGTCCTGTCTGTGAACAGCAGAGCCATGTGTTACCTGCACCTCTGCACAGTACAGCCACTGCAGTGATCCCTGGTGTACGTGTGTCTCCCATCCACCAAGTGAGGTATCAGTGCTACTGAGTGTCCCTGCGTGATGTACATAGGAATCATGTTCCAAAGCATGGTGAGTGTCTGGTTTGGGAATGTAACCCTCAAGAACATCCCACTCATCATTGCGTTTGTGCACATATCCATGAGCATGTTGCTCTCAGTGGCTTTTGCTTATGTCGCTTATGTGGAGTATATCCATGAATATTGTTGTGGACATGGGCCCTGTATGTTCAGCAGAGGTCACCCCTGAGTATGCAGTATGCAAATGTGTACAGTCATGGTGTCCGTAGTTCTGCCGCATACGTCAACCATCGGAGCTCAATAATCCTCATGGTGTGTTAATGTTGTGGTATGTAAAGCCGTTGCTGTTCTGTAAGGTACACCCTAAATGGGGTGTTGTACCCTTGAATGTGTGTATACGTCAGGAGTTTAGAGGTACAATGGGTGCCTTTGTTCCAGCTACAAATCCAGTACAGATAAGGGTGGCCACGTAGAAGGATATCCACGCCACATTGGCAATATGGTTATCAAAGGACTGGGTGCTACATACGTGTGTACTAAGATCCCGTATAATGTCACATGTATGTAGGGGACTACCACCTATGTGATAGTCAGTGGGTGATTGGTGTAATCCAAAGGGGATGTTCATGCACCATGTGTCATGCAGCTTGAGGCCATGTTATCGACATCGGGTATCTGTCACAGTGACACCCTTATGGAGGGAGTTTGTATCAGCTGGTGGATCAATCATGGCACATTGTATGCAGTTGTCTGGAAACCTAGTCAGGGAAAGTCCCTCTGAGCTAGCCTGTACCTCAGGGAAGCATATATCAAACATTAGGGACCCTATGACTGAGGACTGTGGTATGCCAAGTGTAACTGAAGTACAGTAGGTACTACGGTATGCTACCCTCATTGTGTGAGTCCTGTCCATGAGCCACTTTGCATAACAACCTGAGAAGTAGGGGTCGATGTACAGGTGTATGTGTATGTTGTCAATACCAGAATGGAGAACGGTGCTGAAAGCCAATGAGAGGACAATGTAGGCTGTGTGGACCTCCTTACCATCATCAACTACCCTGATAACTGTATCAAAGGAGTCCACCAGGTGTAGGAGCCATGGTCTGGCCCTAACAAGTCCAACCTGGGTGGCATCAAAGGTCTGGAGCCCACCAATGTCTCTGTGAATGACTTCCATGATGATGTGCCCCATAGCCTTGCAGAACAGTCCAGTCAGGCGTATAGGGCAATAGTCCCTCTGGTTCATTGTGGCACCACCTGTGTGGAGTGTGATAACTTTTTCTGTGCGCCATTCAGGGGCCACAATGTCTGATACAAGGCTATTAGTGAATCTTGTGGCCAAGTGCGGAGACATGTCGTTATGAGGTTTGTGTAAATCACAGCCTGGGATGCTGGACGGTCACATGGAGTCTGTGTTCCAGGCCTTAGATAGTGCAGGTTGGAACTGTGTAGTTGTGACCGCAGGGACCCCACAATGTTCCTGCATGGATTATGGCCCTGTAGGGAGTGAGAGGGTGTAAAGTTAGCATTGAACCCATCCGCCAGGATGTTGCCAACATCACTCGGTTCTGTAATGTTTCTGAGTAACCGTCGTATGTCAGAGCAGATGTAGGTATTGCCATTGACTACTGACATACCTCCATAATGCTTTCTGGTACACCCTGGAATGTGTCACAGTAATGTTTACGTAGCTAGGTTTGGAGGATGTGATAAGGGATCCCAGAGCCCTACTGAGGTTGACCATTGTACTCTACTTTGCAACAGCCTCCACCTTTTGTTGTACATTATGTCCATGGAATTGGACCCCCAGAGTGGCGTCCGTTATCTGGTGGGTACCATCATGGCTCTGTTTGGAATAGCATGATCCATGCAGTTGTGTAAGTGCTAATGAAGTGCACTGGGGTATGTTTCAGCATTTGTATGTGCATTGTCCATCTGCACGAGTGTCATGATGTTTACTACTGCTGTCATAAGATGTCTGTAGGCATTGTACTAATCTTGTACTGTGTATGCCGTGAAGGGTGTGGTGTCGGGATGTGGATAACAAGGGTGATTAGCATATGTTCAGAAACTACCAATGAGGGGATAACCACAGGTGTGGAATACAACTGACATGTTGGTAATGTCCATGTCTAGGATATTGTTGGTCTTGGTGGTGGTGTGTATGGGTTGATCCAGCCGAGTGGAGGTTATGAATCCTGGACAGCGTTTGCCTAATGTGTCGGTACATGAGTAGCTATCCCAGTTAAGTGTGGGGTAGTGTCAGTCGCACATCAGTAGTACCTGTCTGAAGCCTACTGTCCAGTACACCAAGAAATGAGGGCCAGTAACCGTGGGGTATGTTGCTGAATCTGTAGCATGTTACAATGTGTATATCAGTTCTGGCCACAGTTAGTTGCACGTGGATCACCTCTGATGCATTGTGCTAAGTAACCAGCCAGGAGGTGTGTACAACATAGTGAAATATGGACACACCTCAGCCGTGGGTGTTCCGGTCCAGGTTACATGACTGAAAGGTGTGGTCTGCGTATAATCTGTCAGTGCAGGTGTGCTCTGCAGAGCCTGGAGCCAGGTCCCAGTCACTGCAGAGATATTGAAGTGGTCCATTATAAGGAGTGCCTTGCCTGCGTGCATCAGAGATGATGTCAAGCATTGAGTCACATGACCCCATGTTTTGCTTGCCTGTTCCTTCTTTTTTTTGGGGGGGGTT